>NW_010357683.1:0-44808 GCF_000414095.1 Morus notabilis
CAGAAGTGGGTAGTCAAGCTAATGGGCTACGATTACGAGATTATTTATCACCCAGGCCGCGAGAATTCAGCAGCTGATGCCCTCTCACGCAAGTCTGGTAGTCCAGTTCTTCACCACCTGCATGTACCGGCAGTGACCGTATGGGATGAAATTAAAAAGGCTTACGAGGGAGACTCTTACGTCCAATCTCTAACTCGTCTAGCTAAGGATCAACAAGATGGCCCATATGTATGGCATAATGGATTACTGTTCTTTAAAGGGAGAGTCGTCATTCCTTCTCAAGAAGCATTACGGGCGAAACTACTCCATGAAATGCACGATACAAAAATTGGAGGACACTCTGGGGTCTTGCGGACATTCAAGAAATTGGCCTAACAGTTCTACTGGCAAAAAATGTACCAGGCGGTGCAAGAGTATGTAAAAAAATGTGAAACTTGCCAAAAGGTGAAGTCTGACACAATGCCTCCAACTGGGCTCCTGCAGCCGTTACCCATTCCATGTCAGGTATGGGACGACATCACCTTAGACTTCATTGAAGGACTACCGACATCCCACGGCAAGGACACGATCTTAGTAGTTGTTGACCGTTTGAGTAAGTCTGCACATTTCCTATCCTTAACTCACCCTTTTACTGCTAAAATCGTGGCTGAAAAGTTTGTAGAAGGAGTTATTAAATTGCATGGCCTGCCCAAATCCATCATTATCAGTAAATTCTGGCAAGAGTTCTTTCAACTGTCGGGAACCAAGCTACAACTCAGTTCCGCCTATCATCCACAGACGGACGGACAAACAGAAGTTGTCAATCGCTGTGTTGAGCAATATCTCCGGAGTATGGTTCATCAATGGCCGCGCAAGTGGAGCAACTACCTCCCATGGGCTGAGCTCTGGTACAATACAACGTATCATGCGTCCACGGGAATGACCCCTTTTTAGGCACTATATGGACGATTACCTCCTCTAATACCCATTTACCATAAT
The DNA here is from genome assembly GCF_000414095.1 of Morus notabilis. Classification (NCBI taxonomy): domain Eukaryota; kingdom Viridiplantae; phylum Streptophyta; class Magnoliopsida; order Rosales; family Moraceae; genus Morus; species Morus notabilis. Next base: position 979 of record NW_010357683.1, read on the forward strand.
GGGTTTTCTACGGTGCATGAAGTAGACCAAAGTCTAGAGGCTGGAGACGAGCTGCTACGGCACCTCAAAAGCAATCTGGAGACTTCCATTAATCGCATGAAGCAATTTGCGGATCAAAAGCGTAGGGATGTTTCATTCGAAGTTGGTGATCTGGTGTTTCTTAAGTTGCACCCCTATAGACGACAGACAGCCTTCAAACGAGCCCACCAGAAACTAGCTAGTCGCTTCTATGGACCATATCCAGTGATACAACAAATTGGGGCCGTCGCATACAAACTTCAACTGCCGGAAGGAGCACGCATTCATCCTGTCTTCCACGTATCGCTCTTAAAAAAATTCGTAGGAGAGCTTGCGAACCCTTCAAAGGAGCTACCGCCAGTTAATGATGAAGGGGATGTTCCACTCGAACCTCATTCCATACTGGATACTTGCTGGGTCAAACAGGGAAATAAATTTGAAGAAGAAAATTTGGTCCAGTGGAAACATGTGCCAGTCGAGGACGCCACGTGGGAGCCCAACCAATCTTTGCTTGAACGATTTCCTTTTGTGGACCTTGGGGACAAGCGTCCACTTAATGGAGGGGGTATTGATAGGCCACGACGATCTGACAGAGGCCTTAAACCAAATCCCAAATATTTGGGATGAGCTGGGACGCATAGGACCGTTGCATGCATGCAGACGAGGCCATTAAACAGATGAAGAACAATGCAGAAATGGACTTGGAATGGGTCACGACGGTTGAGAGTACTTGGAATGGGTCACGATGGTTGAGAGTTTTACGTGCAAAAGGATCTGTAGTTGCGAGTTTTACGTCATTTTTTATTTCCGTTTGTTTGCTCTTTGTTTTACGTGTATCCGCATGTTCTGTTTACGTGTGTTGAGTTCCATTTAATTAGCTGTTAGTTGTCCTTTTCTTTCGGCTCAGTTGTACGTGGCTTTGCTTATTTAAGCAGCCAATGTTTTAGTTAATGAATATTATTCAAGTGTTTGCATTCACAAGTGTGGTACGTTCTCACCCGAAGAGGACAATTTGTCTTAGTGTTTATATTTTCTGTGTTGGGACTTATCACTAGCTTCTTATAATGATCCGCTGCATGTCCTCGAAAAGCCCTTGAACAAAAAAACTTATAAGCTTCATCGAAATTTAATTCCTCCACATGATATATTCCATGAGCTCCAATATTTTTAAGCAATTGCACATCTCTTGTTGTCACAATAATTCTGCTTCCATTTCCAAACCAATCATGATTTCCAGCTAAATAGTCTAATTGCTCTGAATCATTTACATCGTCAAGAACAAGAATTACCTTCGTACGATAGAGCCTTTCTTTTACAAATCGGTTGACCGTTTTTATATCCGACCCCTCCAATAACTCTGAAAAAAGTTTGACTTGTAAATTTCGGAGTCCATGTTTCTCTGATTCCTCCCCTAACATTTTCAAGAAAGTAGCAACACTCAAACTGATCATAGTATTGATTGAACACAACCCGAGCCAAGGTTGTTTTGCCAATACCCCCCATGCCCCAAAGGCCAACAATTCGAACATTTGACAAGCCACTATCCAACAACATTGCAATTTGGCCGACTCGTTTATCAATTCCAACTAGGTCCTCGGAATAATCACTTGAAGATATACTATTCAGTTTTGCTATGATATCTTTGACAATGGCTTCGATTAGTTTAGATTCTGACCTGACATATTATAGGAACAACACAACACATTTAGTAATCATAAGCTCCATAATTACTACTAGACAACAATGAATATTGTGACAAACTCATTGTGACAATTTAACATTATTTTTCATACTATTCGTTTGTTGTATTTGTCATATAAAGTAAGTTTCTATTTCCATTTCTCATAACCGACAATTTGATGATGTTGGAGACACAAAACATGAGAAATTAGTCTCTAGTTTTCCTTCTTTTTTTTTAATTTTTTTTTATCTAATAAACACATTTAGGAATCTACTTGAACTTTGTTTCATAAATTGTGTACATATGCAAGTATATTTTGTGACTAGATTAATAAGGTGTATTTCGGTTTTTAGTCCAAGTAATAAGTTTCTCTGATGTCTATGAGCCTTCTTTTAATAAATTTCTCTCTCTGTTGTGGAGTGCTGCTGTCAAAAAGAAGAAAAGAAGTAAATGTTTCTATAACTATTAACTAACATTTACTCTTAAAATCTTCTTACTTGCTCCTTTCTCGGTTGATAAATAAAATATATAATTGCTTAAAACACATGTCAACTAAATATCTATATATGACAACGAAGTAAAAGGTGAGCTGAAAGTGATGGGGGGTTACCCAGTAGTGGCTGTGAGATGCCAACCAGATAAATTAGCTGCTTCAGCCATAGCAACCCTCCATTGATGCACTTTTTCAATTTTGTCCTTAAAACGTTCTTCATGTCTACCAAAAGCAACTCCATAACTTCCGTTTTGTTTCCGCACAGGAGATGGATCTACATGATAAAAGATGGGTGCAACAAGAAGCTGTTTATCTTTCCCCTTGCACTTGAAAATATGGTTGTTTGGAGGAGGCATAGTTTTGCGAGAAAACTATAACAGCGAGCTTTGATTCTTCGATCGCTTTCAAGAGGGCAGGTGAGATTTCATCTCCTTTCCTAAGACTCTCCTCGTCTATGTAGGTTTTAATCTTTTTCCGACACCGGCATAAAGATGACTAGTAAAAGTATTGTGAGTATCTTCTCCTCTGAAACTAATGAACACATCGTACATTTTCGAACCAGAGAAAGCAAAAGAAGAAGAGGAAGCAATAGCCATATCAAATGCCTCTGGAGATCCAGAAACCATAAGCTTCTTTAGCACCCACTTTGGGAAATATAAGGTGATCCGTACCGGCCAGACAGGAGGTATAACACAATAGTACTGCTATAGAGAAATATGATAATTGAGATAAGGTTGGAATTTTTCAACCCCCATAAAACTTTTAAAAGCATTACTTCTCTGAAATATACTTGTATAAAATCACGTTCGGCCATTACTCAGGAGTGCATGACTTTTTCACCACCTGAGTCTTGTCTAGTGCCTTCCTTACCCCTTTCATTATGCAGCAATTAATCAAGTATAGTCCTTGAAAAATGAAAAAAAGGACAAAAACAAAAACAAGTTGTATGTGTCCCAACTTGTAAAACTACAAGCGGGACATTGATGATGATGATGATGATAAAATACTTGTTAGGCAGCCTCACTCCAAACAAGGGCGATGAGGAGAAACTCCACGACAAGAGGGAGGAAACCAACTGCTAGAGAGGAACCCAGTTATGAAGACCAACCCAACGAAAATGCAGGAGCAGATCTGGAGAGAGAGAGAGAGAGAGAGAGAGAGAGAGAGAGCAGCACCAGCAGCAGTAGAAGATGGGCCAGTTAGTTGAGGTGTGTGGGCATCTTTTTCTTTTGCTTTCCTTGGGGACTTTCTCCGCTGGTTCATGTATTACCGATAGTTCTTATTTTTAATATGTATTAGAATATATTTGTTATATATTTTTTTTTAATTTGATATGATTTTAATTATATTTAAGAGTTAAAAATTAAGACTATTAATAAGATTTTTTTAATATAATGTGATTTTAATTTGATTTAACAATCATAAATTAAGACTACTAATAGGCCAGATTTTAGGAGAAATTCTCTCTTTTTAAGTCGGATTTATCTATTTCTGATCGGTAAATGTTGGTATAATGTGAATATAGGGCAGATTTGTTATGGGAAGACTCGGAATAATATGAAGAGTTGAAGACTACCTTTGTGACAGTGGCGGGGTGAAAGCATTATGCAAAACGTTGTTTTAAACAACTAGGAGGAGTTTTAGACGATTGAGAGCTACTCAAGAACTCTCGTGGGATATGTGCAAAATGATCGTTTTTAAGCTTTTTTTTTTTCAAGTAAATGATCCAAGCTTTGTTGAAGTAGGAACATATCGTGTATCACTAGTTTACAAATTTGTGATACATCACTGATTAACCTTTTTTTTTTTTTTTTTTTGGTGCTAGAAACATCACCGATAATTTAATGGTGGTTTAAGTGATCAGTGATCGAAGTCGGCGGTTGGTAATTGTCTGCATTAGTAATTTACTAAGGTATCATTGAGGGTAATTTTGATAATCTTTTTAATGGACATCTGACTATTTATAGTTAAAAAGTGTAACAATTTATGAGATAATATTGATGATTAAACATCTAAGAAGTTTCTATTTCTAGGATATTTTTCTTTTTTCTCTTTCAACTATATACACGTAGGGTCCGTTTAGTTCGTTGATTCGAGTTTTTAATTCGAGTTGAGATGTGATTTTATGTGAGAGCTTTTTACTGTAGTAAAAAAGTTAAATGTGATTGTTTGTGAGAGCTTTTTACTGTAAAAAAACTCGAATTCTAAACTCGAATCAGCGAAATGAACGGGACCGTAAACTCTGAAAAGAGTTCATTTTTATCTTCTGAATTATGTAAAATTTTTCAAAGCATCCTTTCTATCTATACTACAAACGGAATGATGGCATGACATCAAATATATTTTCATATATTTTTAATCAATTATGATTGATATTATTTATTCCTTTTTTAAAATTGTGATTTTTCCATTTAAATAAAAATTGTGGCATTTATTAAGAGGACTTTTTTTAGTAAGCTAGAGTAGTGTCAATTTCTAATTATTAAATTAAGTTAAAATCATATTAGATTAAAAAAATATGTAAAACAAATAATTTTTATGATAGATTTAAGACTAAAAATAAAAAATTATTAATAGTTCATTTTTTTTAATCATCTTAAAAAAACTTCCTTATTAAAATAATGTTATAAAAAGATATTACATATGGTAGAGGGATTTTTATATTGACACTCTTTGTGTTTTGCATATATTACAAATAGATCCCCTTTACTGAAACAATTTATATGAACAGCCCTCCGACTTTTTAAAAAGAGTCACAACAACACTTACATCCATCAATGGACCATAAACAAAGAAATTTTTTTTTGTATTTTGGCCGTCAAATATTTTTTGCCTAAGATATCCCTCCTTCCATACAAAAACCTTCCACTTATAAATATAAAATTAATATTCTTACCCTTATTCAGTTAAAAAAAAAAAGAGATTGTGTGACCCTTATACTCGTAATATTTTGTTGAGATTAAAATTATTTTAGTATCCTACGTTATAATGAAACATATTTTTAGTATCTTGTGTTTTTGATAATATTAAAATGACACTTCAATAATTTTAAAAATATTTTCTTAATACACTGAAACTGATTTTTGAAACATGTTATTTCTAAATTACCCTTCTTATTATAAAAATAGAAATCAATATTTAAAAAAATATGAAAATATTTTAAAACATTAAAATATTTATAAAAAATAACAAAATAAAAGAGTTAATGATTTTTTTTTTCTAGATTTATTAGTTTTTAATTAATTAAATAACATGGTACTAAGGTCATTTTACGTCTCAAAAATAAGCTTCAAGATACCAATAAGATGTTTTTAAAAACATCAAGGCACCTTTCTAATACTATTCAAAACTTAAAAACACAGGATACCAAGATCATGTTTTGCTATAACACATAGTATCAAAATGATTTTATTCCTATTTTATTTTGCCCACTCCCCAAAAAAAAAAACCCTCCCTTTTGTTAAAAAAAATCATAAAAAATTATCAAATTAATTTTAGAAGCACTGATTCTCTAATTTATTACTAATTTTCTCTAAACTCAAATTTAACAATTACATTTAAATGGAAAATTTATACTAATAACTTATTTCAATCCTTTTGCTAAAAAACCAAAATAAAATTTTATCAATTCTGTTTTTAAAAAATAAAAATAAAAAAAAACCCATCTATTTCATTGTCTAAATAGATTACATCTTATTTTATAAAATCATCAATAATCTTAAAAAAACAAAAAGGAAATAAACTACGGGCCCGTTTAGTTCACTGATTCAAGTTTTAATTCGAGTTGAGACGTGACTTTATGTAAGAGCTTTAATCTGTAATAAAAAAATTAGATGTGATTGCATCTGATAGCATTTACTGCAGCAAAACTCGAATCGGTAAAATGAACAGGGCCTACAATCCATTGTATCTTGGAGAGATTCAACATTGTGCGAGGTAGTTGATGCAAGCTCTTGTGCGGGGTGCAATTGCCCATGGCATTACGCAGGGGGCGGAGCGAAGAGACAATGTGGAGCCTTGGGGTGGGTCGCAACAACGCCGGGTTGGGCATTGTGGCTTACAAATACTCTTAAAAGTGTATGAGTCAGGATTTTTATTTTTTACTCTTGATTAATAACTTTTTTAGTCAAATAACTATACTAATAAAAGAGTATTAATCAAAAATAGGTGTAAAAATTTAGTTTTATGTACTTTAAGAGTAAATTCTGTAATTTTTTTATATTATAATCATGTTATGTCTCAACTTAAATAAATAGAGTTAAATACAGGGGTCTCGACGAAATTTTGATTTTGCGAAGGAAGGGAATTTCTTCGTTGTATATATTCTTTCTTGCTCGTGACAACAGCCCTTAGCATTCTTCTCTGTCTGTAAATTGAAAATTCTAATGGAGAAGCCAGGAACCCCAAAACCCCTCCCTCAGAGCCAAAGCCAGAAGAGAAAGCTGCCGAGCCCGCAGGAGCTGATATCGCACTACGAATCCCAAGGGCTCGACTCCCGAGAGGCGAGCGTGAAGGTGATTGAGGATCTCCAGTCGGCGCTCTTCAGAGTCATCTCTTCCGGCCGAGCCAAGAAGGATAAGCTCCTCCTCGACGCCTCTCGCAAGCTCGACTCCACCAACTCCCGCCTTGCCGTCGTCGACGCCAAGCTCGACTCCAAGCCTGGCTATGTCCAGACGTTTGCTATCGGACTCGCCTCCGGCTTCGCTCTCAAGGGATTCGACTCTGTTCTCCCGCACTTTGTTGGTGCTGTTTCTCAGATTTGGAGCTCTGTCAGGACTGTTACTAAGGATTCCGATTCTCATTCTTAGATTTCTCGATTTTTGAGGAAATTGCTTTTCGTTTCTTGTCTTTTTGGGTTGATTCTGTTAGTGATGGGTTTGTTTTGAAGCCCCTTTCTTCTTTCCAGTTTGTTTGGGGAAATATAAATGGGAAGAATTATTTTTAGTTGAGAAAAATTCACGAGTTGTTGAATTTAAGGATTTATTTATGGCTGGTGACAATGGAATGTTTCTCCATCTGGCGGAGGGGTGATAATGGGGTTTGGTTTAGGGTTGGGTTTTCTGTTGGATAAATTCAATCGTCTAATCTTCATGGAGGCTTGTTAGTTCAACAGCTAATGAACACCAATTGACTGACGAAATGCTCTACATTTTTGCGGAAAATGCAAAAAAAAAAAAAAAAAAAAAAAAAAAAACCCCCCCCCCTTCTGCTAGCCACTTTATTATTTTTAAAGAAAATAGTCAATGACTTACTTCTTTTTCCCAGTTTTTTCCCAGTAATTATTAACTAAGTAGACCTTGGTTCATTATTAGAATTATAAGATTATAATTAATTTTAATTTATGTGTATTTTTTATGAAAAAAAATATTATAATAAATTATGAATTATGATTTAAATTGGGATATAAATTCTCTAACTAAACAATCCCTAAATGATTAACAGAATCTCTTTCACATTGGTTAATAAATAAATAAAAAGTTAGATGGTGCTTTCACTGTTCGTGAGGTTTAAGGTGAAGCCTTTAAGTTTAGTTTGGACTAGAGATGAGGATTAAATCTCTATGAAGTAGAGTCTGATGCATTGATAATATTTTAAGTTCTAGAAGCTAATAATTTTAATTATAATGAGTTTGATGTTCTTAGATAAATCATATTTTAAGAGACAAATAATGAGGCTTATTTTATTTTTCAGACTTCTTTAATTTTTAATATAGATAATGTGCTTATTTAATTAGAGTAATTTCCTCCAATTATAAAAACAAATGAGACTCTTGTAAATATTTATCTGGCTAATTGTCTCTCATAAATAATTTCTCAAATATATTTCATTAATTGTAGTATAATGTTGACCCACTAAGAGAACGTTTGATTAATGAATTCAAAATTATTTTTAATTTATGTGTGTTTTTTTATGAGAAAAAAATACTGTAATGAGTCAAAAATCATGACATGAATATTTAAACTAAATGTACGCTAATTATTTTTCTTACGAAACAAAAATTTTATAAAATAATAAACTAAAATTAAAATTAAATCTTTTTTAAAAATTTATATCATTAAACTTTTTTTAATTACGTTTTTATTACAGTATTTTTTTATCTCAAAAATTAGTATATCCATGAGCTAGAGGTGGATAACCAAAGGCGCCTTTCAGATATGGGGGCCCCACCCCTACACTGATAGGAAAGAGAATTGTCCAAAGATTTTCATCTTCTTCGTAAGCTTCAATTTTTTTCCCGAGTCAGGCCTACAAAATCCCAATTTCGTTGTTGAAATTTCTTTCATTTCAAGGTATTATTATTTTGAGGAAGGGATACGTTGCTTGAAATCTTTATCAACGAAAAAATCAGCATCGGAAAGAACAAACACCGAGAAATTCTATTCTTTTCTTTGCACAAAACAAATCGAGGCGTAAATGTCAATCGCAACGGCAAGTCGTTTCGTCTTGCTTCCGAATCCCATTCGATGCTCTGATTCCAATTCAAATTCCAATCCCAAGCGTGGTTTCGGACCCAACACCAACGACAACAACAAAACCAATAAAGTAAGGATTTTCAGAACAACAAAAAACACTCCATTTATTCCTAATTTGTCTGTTTTTTTTTTTTTTGGTCAAAAAACTATATTTTCAAATTTGTTACTTTTCAGGGCAAGAAAAACAAGGGGTTGGTAATAGACCAAAGGTACTTTCTAATTTCATATTTATGATTGTGCCTTGTTGTGAAATTTTAATATCCTACGAATTTAGTTATGTTTTGGATAAGTTATAACGTAAATGAAACTAAGGGAAAAAGAAAAATTCAATTTCTGGAATAATGAACTTCTGTGAAGTTTCGGAGTAACAGTTTGTTCTGGCCAAACTTGTGAGAAATATGTGTGCGTCACATTTTGAAACATGTACATTTTTCAGACATTATCATCAATTGGGGCTCTGATGAAAATTTGTGCATAATTATTTATCTGTACATTGCAATTCAATACTTCTTTTTGTAATTGTTATCATTTCTTGTTGCAGGAAATCGGCAGCTAGACGTTCCGGAAGCGAGCCTGCTCGTAAGTTGATTGTTCGATTCCTCTGTGTTTACTTCTTTAACTTCACACTTCTTGCGTACACCGGGCGAGTCATACTATAGTTTTCTTGATTTTATAATTTTCTATCTTAAAACTTTCAAAACTAGTTGTCGTACCATAGTTGTTGTTTTTTTTTTTTTTTTTTTTTTTTTTTTTTTTTCATACTAATCTATTTAGATTAACAATAAAAACAATAGAAGTATGTTCAAGACCTGAAATTAGATCAAAATGATAAAAATAACAAAGTAAAATAAAATAAACAAATATTGTCCCTTCTCCTATATGGATAAGGTGCTTCTATTTTCTTTCATTTTTCGTATATTGGTTTTTGGTTCTGCTGAACTCAACAAGAATTTATCTTTGCAGAAGCGCCTGGTTTAAGGTCTCAGTTTGGTGGGAAATCTAAGAATTCTTCGATAGACGTTGATTTTGAGGAGCGACTGAAAGCAATTAAAAGGTATAGAGTTTTTAGTTTTTGCTGTTACTATCTTTTCTCAAGGGTTAAATTTAATTTTTGGACCTTTCTCCTTATGTCATTCTCTTGGGAGGGACATTGCAAATTCAAAGAGACCATGTTTGTTCCTGTTGTCCCATTAGAACATTCTGAATAACGTTGACATCTGTTACTTTTGTGATTTCTTACGTCAGAAAAACCTCTGTTCATTTTGAGCGTCCTTTGGTATTTTCCTTTGATCTATCCATGTGTCAGTTTGAACTGGTTTCGTTGAAGCATTTCTATTAGTTATTTAGTTATTGATTTCTTACGTGTAGTAATTTACTTGCGTTTTTCTGGTAACAATTTATTTGGTCATTTACTGCAAAATGCAGTAATATTTGATATGATTTCCATTTCATCTATGAATTTTGGTCTGTGTTAACCACCATTCTCAGGGCAGCACTTGAGCAGAAAAAGGTAGAAGAGGAAAAGGAATTTGGAGCAATTGACTATGATGTACCTATTGAATCAGAGAAGAAAACAATTGGACTTGGGACTAAGGTAAGACCGGACTGTCTTTGCTTTTAATCCCTATGAATTCATATTTGAGTTCTAAAAGCATATTTTATTGTATGGATATCACTAATAGAAGCGCAATATCAAATAGATTGGAGTAGGTGTAGCTGTCGCGGTTTTTGGCTTGGTATTTGCATTGGGAGACTTTCTTCCCACAGGAAGGTATGCAATAATGGTCGTTGAAACATTTACGCACGCACAGACATTTTTTAAATTTGAAATACTTGATACCATTTGATATATATACTTTTTTTGTTGTTGCAAGTAACAAAAGTTGCTCGTGTTTTTGGATAGTGTCTATTCACTGAAGATCCTAAAATAGGGAAAAAAAAATAGTTAATTGCTTTTTCCTATCCTCTGTCTTTTACACACACACACATATGCATTTCAATTTCATAAAAATGTATAGTTTGAGAAACGTATATCATGTAATCTTTATTTTTGATATTTTGTTTTTTTGTGTGTAACAAAAGTTGCTTTAGTTTTTTGATAAGATCCAACTAGTGGGTATAAAAAAAGATAGAATCACTCTTCCCCTTTTCCTTTCTCTTCCCCTTTCTCCACAAAATTCTATAACTGTTCACAAAGGACTTGTGATGGCATAATTGTCAGTTAATCTGTCCTTCAAATCTAGAGTGTGTTTCTATGTGTCTAGAGGAAGGATCACCTAAATCAAGGGCCTGCTTTCTTGTCTGCCAACAAATTTTTGCGAGTCTTGAAAACATTTACTTTCCTATTAAATATGAGCACAAATGAGGTCGCTTCAAAGTTTATAAGCTCATCAGGAATTGGCTTTGCCGGTTTTTCTAGCACTATGTACGGTGTAGATTACTTGCAGATGATCATGAGAATCTGTTTGTCTGATTTCCTGTAGCCCTTTGGGGTGTTTTGGTATTATGATATTGTTTATTCCATATTTCTGGAAGAAAGGATGCTTGATTATCATCCAACATCGCATAAATTGCAATCTCAAATTTATTTTTGCTTTAAGGGGGTTGAACGGCCAAGAGTAACTTCTTTTAAGCACCAAAAATGTGTACTATTGTTTGCTTTAATATCCTACTACTTATTTTGTCAACTGATTTTCTTTCTAATGCTTTGGTTTCTGGCTGATACTAAGAATTCCTTGGAGGATTTTATTAAAAAAAAAATTGTAAACAACTTCATATATGTACATTTTAAAAGTTCTCACTTTTTTCAATAATTTTTTATTTCTCGAATTTCACAAAATATTCGTAGATCTCTTGGGTTTATCTGTTTTGGAAAGCCTATATAAGTATATTGCTACAAAAATTTAATCTTTTTAGTGTTTGGATTTATTGGGCATCTCTTTGATTCTCTTTTTACCAGTTGAAGTGCTTTCTTTAATATCATTATTGCTTATTTTCCAGAGAAATGATATCATTTGATGTGGTCTTCAAGTTTTCAGTATTGGTCCTTCTGAGGAAGCTGCAGTTGTTGATAATCAACTGTCAAAAGAAGAAAAGACTATTCTTCAGGTAAGATTCCTATCAGTTATCAGTTACTAATTTCTTTTCTTCAAGGAGAGAAGTGGTGGGAGAGAGAGAGAGAGAGAGAGAAGTTGTGTAGAGCAATTAGCCTAGTCTTTCTAGATGGAAGACATCCTGTTATTTAATATTGTAATATTGCTAATTTCTACATCCATAAGAATAAAAAAATTTCTGGTGCTTCATAGATAATATGCTAGAAGAAATTAAAGCATTAGTATCATGTGGCAATGCTCTTGAGATGAGCTACAAACCGGTGCTAATATTTTACTTACGATTCATGGCAGACTCAGCTAAAGGAATATGAGGCAACGCTCAGTAATTCACCGAAAGATCCAACTGCTCTTGAGGTGAGCAGCAAACTGTTATACAAGATATTGTTCTTTTACTTGTGTACTGTTTTCTGCCACCATGTAGAAAGGTTTAGTTTGGTGCTCCTGATATTCGTTATGATGCTAAGGAGCTAAAATTGATGGTAATGCTTTTTAGTTTTTAGTTCAATGGAGATAGAAATGGGTATAGTAGTTGATGTGTTGACTGTTTAGTTTTCCCATTGTAAAACGGGTAAATAAGCTGATATGTGGATTGTTTTAGTTGGTTATGGGAATAATATGAAATGGATCATTTTCTTTTTCCTGTCTCAAATAAAAAAAAAATGTCGAGCTTACACCATAGCTTTTGTCTTTTTTCAAAAAAGGGAACAAATATATATTTATAATTGAAATAAGGGGAAAAATATTGTTTTTTGGTTGTATTTTTTTCTTCAGACAAAAGTCTTTGTGGAAAGAAAATAAATAAAGATAGCGGGACAAACCTCTGGCCATCTCTTAAATTGTATAAAGAAAAAAGAAAAGGGAAATATGTAGAAAACATGCGAGAAAGCTTCACTTTTTCGTCTAATTGAGAATGACAGGAATTGTGAAAAGTTTAAGGAAAGATCATGCTAGTTTTTACTTATTATGATGTTCTGATTAATCATTTATATTCCTGCAGCGTTCATGCTAAATGTGTTTTGGATATGCAGGGTGCTGCTGTAACCTTGGCAGAGTTAGGAGAATATACTCGGGCTGCCTCTCTGCTTGAGGACTTGACCAAGGTGTGGTTGCTTTTTTGAAATCATAAATCATATTCACCAGAAGCTACTCAAACAATTGTTTGAATTCATCTTTTTGTGTTAAACTGAAACAGGAGAAGCCAAGTGATCCTGATGTTTTTCTTTTGCTTGGTGAAGTTAAGTACAAACTAAAGGATTATGAGGGAAGTGCTGATGCATACAAGACTTCTTCAAAAGTATGTCTTTATCTTTTCCTGCAGGGAATTTTCCTATTGCTGTTTTGCCTAGTGATACAAAATACAAAACTTACCTATTAACTGAACCCAGCTATCATACCAGTGAACAATGTGTACCAGTTTTGTTGTATAAAATTTGGAAAACACATGATAAAGGATTCATTTGAAGTTTTATCTTTTTTTGTGTATATTGATAATTAAAATAGCACTAGTATTCGAGGAGGGGAAAACTAGTTTTTCTTTGCCTCTAAGTAACTTGTTTCTTTGTGCCTTTATTTTTATAGAACAAATAGTTTCTGTCATTTTATTTTTTCTGCTGACACTATTATAATGATTTTATGGAGAGTATTTCCGATCCAACAGGATTGAGCTACGATGGTTAAAGTAAGGATATTTAGAAGTTATGCCCTATCTATTTAACTCAATTTTAATAACATATACTGATGTGTGAATCTACATTTTTAGATCCCATGTTTCTCAGATTAATTGTTTGCTGTAATATTTTTACGGTTCACATTTCATCTTGTATTGATTTTTTAGTCCAACATTAAAAGCAACTTAGGTAGGAAATACATTAATTTGATTGCCACGTGAAACGTAGTGAAAAGTGGTTGTGGAACATTTAGTGATGAGTTTTATCCCAAGATTCCCTGAAGCATAGTTTGATGACCAAGGAATATGACTATATGAGCATACCACTAACGTGAATTTCAATGATGTCATTCCTTAACATTTTGTTAACAATCATGCAACAGGTGTCTAAATACCTTGATTTTGAAGTTCTACGTGGCCGCACAAATGCATTACTTGCTGCTAAGAAACCAGATGAGGTTTGCTGCCACATTAGGAACCACGTTGCATATTTGCAGTGATTCTTTGTTAAGTTTGCTGCAAAATTAATGTTTAAACTATAGATTAGCCTGTGAAAGTTTGGAAATCAATATAAGCTTATCTCTAGAAAATAGCTCTAGTTAGATGATAGGTTCAAGCTTTTTGTGTTTGTATTTACGAATTCCTGAACGAATTACCATTCTACTCTGAGCTTCAATTGTATATATTATACTCTCTAGAAAATAGCTTTAGTTAGATGATAGGTTCAAGCTTTTTGTGTTTGTCTTTACGAATTTCTGAAGGAATTACAATTCTATTCTGAGCTTCAATTGTATATATTATATGTTAAAAGTTTCGAGGCAATAAGTTGAATGTTAATGACGCTGAACTAATGTATCTGAAATTAACAATATGATGCTAAAGGATCGGAATATAACTGTATTTTATTCTTTTCTTTCGCTCATAGGCTGTCCAGTTCCTTCTTGCCTCCCGGGAGCGCCTAAGTAAAGAAAATTCTGATGCAAAAACTGAAAGCAGTACAGGGGAAACACAGACACAGAAAATGGACCCTATTCAAGTGAGTTCTATCTATTTTTCTGTTGTACGGGACATAACTACTCAGACAAAGTACTATCAAAACAGAAAAGGATGGTATATATGTAAGAATCACTAAAACGTGGGGTCTAACTTCTAGTCATGTATCGGAAGCGTCTTGCCTTTTCTCTGAAAAGATAGGCCTTTTTTCCTTCCCCCTCTCTCTAAATAGTCAATGTATTTATTACACGAATAATAGGAGCAGTACCAGATGGATATGCCTTCAATTTTTGTGCTGAACATTTTTCTTGAGACATAAAAATGTCAAATGAGCATTTTCTTATTTCCTTTTGGTTGCATGTGATGAATTTTCAGGTTGATTTACTACTGGGGAAAGCCTATTCGGATTGGGGCCATATTAGTGATGCTGTATCTGTTTATGATCAGCTCATCTCTAGCCACCCTGAAGACTTTCGTGGTTACTTGGCAAAGGTTCTGTAATTTTATTTGATTAGTTTTTTTTTATCCTGTTTTTATTTATATTTATATTGTGATACTAAAGTTTTATGCGTCTGATTCTTTTTCAGGGAATCATTTTGAAAGAAAATGGTAATGTTGGAGATGCGGAGCGGATGTTCATACAAGTGAGTACATTAAGCTTGCAGTCTAAAGCACCATTAGAGTTGTTTTTGTGCTGTCATACAAAGATGTTGGGCATTCTAACAGCTCGAGAGGCTTACTTGGGTGTTAAGAAACTGTATACTATTAATGTTAGATTGCCGCCCTTTACTTGCTTTCTTTTGATATCAGTTTGGCCGCCTTACTTATGTTGAAATCACTTAGAGTATACACAGAAGTTAGAAAATTTATTTACACATTTCGTGTGGCCTAATAATCTGTGGTGGTTATTTGTAGGCACGGTTTTTTGCACCGGAAAAAGCCAAGGCACTAGTAGACCGCTATTCCAGAAAATGAAAGCGATTGCTTCCTCCAAAGAGAGTGGAATGACAATTACGGTAAATTCCTTACGAAAAGAAGCTTCATACTACTACAGTTTTGACCATGGAATTCCAAATTTCAAGCCTGGTATAGCAAAATGAGAAATGAGTTGATTATTACTCGGAAAGTTCAGCTGTCCCTGGAAACTAGGATAGAGACCAGAAAATGAATTTCAAAGAAACAGAAGGTATATATGGAATATCGAGATTCGAGACTAGAACCCAACATCATATGGCATTTGGCATTTAAATTTCAGGGGTGTGTTAATGAGAATATAAATTCATTTCTTTTATGCATCTGTTATATCCTCCTATCGATTGCCATGTGAAATTCATTATTGCTTCCAAACCTCCTACCTGTTCAAACATATAATAAGACTGAAATTATGGTTTAGTACGTATCACAATAATGTCTTTTCTTTTTTTCAAATGTTCCTCTTAAATTTGGCAACTGGATTTCAGTCTGATGTAACCTCAAAAATTGTGACCACGCATTGGAAACTTTTTTTTTTTTATCATTAGAACAGCTAATTGAGTCTTCACATGCTGGCAAATGGAATGCAAGAATTTGTAATATCCAATGTTTTCTTTCAATTTTACAAATTCAAAAGCAGTTATCAAACGTTGTTTGCCTAAAAAATTGCCAAAATCAATATTGAAACAATTTAGAACAAGTTAATTAGCTCCAACATCAAGCTGAAAATTTTTTCAGTAAAAAAAAAAAAAAAAAAAAAAAAAAAAAAAAAAAAAAAAGAAAATTTTTAAACCCCGTAAGTGGAAAATTTTGATACCCGTTGGTAATCCTGGCACAAGTCTTCTTACCAACTTTGCTATTTTATGCAATTATGAGAATAAGACAGCCTTTTGGCATGAAAATAATAACTAAAAAATCATCACAACCACAAACTTAAATCTCATATTTAAGCAATTTTGATGTTTTATTTGACTAGAACATCAACTTATAAGGAACTATGTTGTTTCATTTAACAAGTAGTACAAGATCAAACCAAGTCTCTCACAGGTTTGGTAGTGTCACTCTTCATGACTAGCTCCAAAATATGTAAAAATCTCAACATAGGCCAATTCAGTTCCCCTGCAAAATAAAGAAAAGAAACCAGAAATTGAAAAATCAACAAAGAAGAAATTGCATTACTAGTAACATATGGCTGCCAGCCACAAAATTGAAAGTTCTACTGTCAGAAGAAAATTCCTAGCATCATTGATGGAAGGTAAAATGTATGATCGTAGCTGTAAAAGTGACGATATAATATGTTGCAAACTTAAAATACAATAGCAAAATTGACAATGACGATTGCAAACTTAGAACGTTGGAATTGCATAATGGACCGACCGGAGAGATTCCGGCATTGGTGACATGAATTAGCCCCCAACATAATTAAATGGACACCCACAAAATATGTGTTGCTAGCTCATAAATTGAGGGCCGTTTAGAACCTGATGGATGGAAAGAGATGAAGGAGAAATTGGATGCTGAATTCTCTTACAAAAAATGCAAAGCAATCTTTACCTCATTAGTGTTTGTGCAAAACTCGCCATGTCTGAGTAGCCACATTGGACCTGCTCTTTTGGTAGTTTGAGTGACTTCTGAATCTGAATTAATGCTTGAAATATCAGCAACATTGCAGTTGATAGTATGTAGTCAAAAGTGTCATTCTGAGGTTCATCTTTAAAGGATGCAAAACTATGAAAAAAGGATTAAATTGAACACAATGAAAGGGTTTTTCAACCATTTCTTTTTAGAGACTAATTTTTTTATTTAGCCAAAAAGAGTTTACTATAACTGCTGTTTTTATATTGCACATCAGCAAGAATCTGTAGCACTAAGATTTTTTTTTTTTTTTTTTTTGTTGTTGTTGTTCAACCAGTATAAGGATTTACTCGACAAGCACAGGTAGCCATCTTTCATGCCTCTTCCAATCTCAAAAATTTCAAAATTTGTTCTAAAGAACAAATAATCAAACGTTTTATATAATGCATTATGTCTATTTCACCATATGGAATGGCGTGTCTCATGTCTCCTTAAATCTTTAAAAAAAAAAAAAAGAATATATGAAAGTTCATTCTAAAGAAGAAAGAATCCAGGGTTTCTTGTCCTAAGAATTTGCATATAGTACTCACCTCTTAGTTGTTGATGATGTCTCTGGTGCATCCCTTAAACTTAGCGAAGCCATTGGCCTTGACAAGAACTGTACAGTATCTGCTTCATGAGAACTTGAGTCCACTGGCCATTTCATTGGAACAAACAAATTCCTGCAGAATTTGGGCATGACAAGTGGTGTTTTCATGGACAAAACTTGGAATAGCTACGTCTCTACCAACTCGATGACAAGTGGCGCTGCTACCAACTTTCTCTGGCAAGCACTCTATTTTCTATGCTTACTTCTGTATCATGTTTTCGAGTATGATTGCACTTATATAAACACGCCTCAAGTACATGAACAACTACTTGAAATTCATACTCTATGATCACCTTAAATCTTGACTTTAAGACGAAAAAAATTTGAAAAAGGAGTAGAACATACAAAAGAGAACAAGTATTGGAGCATACCCATCACCGGACTTGTGAATGCAGCGAGTCATCTGCTCCATTGTATAGCTTCCGTAAAAAATGTCAAGCTGGTTCGATAGGTTTGGCATATCGGATAATGGCAAAATATCCCAAACCTTCAGAACCTGAGTGCAATGTGAAATTTCCCTGAGAATGTCAACAGCCCAAACAAGGTACAACTGTTTATTAACCTTGTAATGCTCTACAAATAGGGAGAAACTTCCACCACTGTGTAAGACAACATGTGTTCTCTCCTTTTCCGATTGACGCCACCCACTTGACAGCTTCTCCAACAAAGAAAGCACCTTCTTTCTCAGCTCTTTGTTTCTAACTCTTCTCATTGATGTCCAGAACGCACTAGTGAAGCACACCTACATCGATAGTGTCGACATATTAGGGTAGAATGGTCTAAATTGGGTTTGATTAGGATAAATCAGTTTGGAAGATTTAGGATATTCAAATCATTCTTTATCTTATCCTAGTGATTATCCGGGATTATTTAGGATTAGGAATTAGTCAATAAAATCTTATTTGAATATCAAATTCAAATCAGTCACTTTATTAGGAGATTATCTTTTCTTTTTATTCGGATAAGCCAACTAAACTTGGTTGCCTATTTATTTGTATTTTCCGCAATATTCAATAAGATAGTAAAGTATTTCTCATTCAAATCTATCTTCATGGTATCAGAGCGGGAGGTCCTGAGTTCAAACCCCCGTAATTGCACTCTTTATCCCCATTTAAATTGTCATCATGTGTTGGGTCTTTAATGTATCTCGGGCTTAAATATTCACGTGTTGGGCTTTATAATTAATTTACCCATACGATTGCCCATTGTCCAATCCACACGTGAGGGGGAGTATTAAAGTATAAAACTATTATTGGCCCACCTCCTAACAGCTTAAGCTTTTGGGATAGATTGGTAAACTAACATGGTATCAGAGCCACTCTCTGAAACCTAATTTTTCTGCCAACCGGAATGACAAAATACGTGATGGCCGGCGGGAAAGAAACCTCATCTTCCGATGTTACCTCTGCCTCTTCAGGGGCTGTCAATCTGATCCAAATCAATGGATTCGAAGCCTCCTTTCAGCAAATCACAAGTCATAAATTCAATGGACAAAATTTTGTCCAATGGTCACATTCTGTAATGATGTTCATCGAAGGAAAGGGAAAAGAAGACTACCTCACCGGCGATGCTGCACAACCGGATGAAAAAGATCCCAAGTTTAAAACTTGGAAGATAGAAAATAGCATGGTTCGGTCATGGCTGATCAACTCCATGAGTACCGAGATGGGAGAAAACTTCATGTATTACAAAACAACAAGAGAGATGTGGGATGCAGTGAAGCGGAGTTACTCCAACAGGGAAAACACGTCAGAGATTTTCAGGCTAAAGGGAATTCTGAATGATCTTCGTCAAGGAGAATTAAGCGTAACAGAATACTTTAATACTCTATCACGCCATTGGCAGCAACTGGACATCCTTGACGAATCAGCTTGGCATTGTGCCGAGGATCATAAGCAATACAAGGAAATCTTGGAAAGAGATAGAGTTTACAAGTTTTTGCTTGGTCTCAATAAAACCTTAGATGATGTTCGTGGAAGGATCTTAAGTACGAAGCCTCTACCAGATGTTCGTGTGGTTTTTTCAGAACTGAAGCAGGAAGAGAGCTGAAAGAAATTAATGCTAGGAACCTCCAATGGTGGTGTTATCTCGACGCCTAATGATG
Source organism: Morus notabilis (assembly GCF_000414095.1). NCBI lineage: Eukaryota > Viridiplantae > Streptophyta > Magnoliopsida > Rosales > Moraceae > Morus > Morus notabilis. The sequence continues at coordinate 20,716 of NW_010357683.1, forward strand.
CTGGAAACTCAACCACGGATGCCTCTGCCTTAGCCGCACGAGGACAACAATTCCACAACGAAAACCAACAAAGAAGAAACCGGCCTTGGTGTGATCATTGCAAACGAACTGGACACACCAAAGTCACTTGCTGAAAAATCCATGGAAAACCAGCAAACTAGACTCCTCGGAAGCAGAATGAAGGAAGAGGTTTTTAGGCCTCTCAAGATAAGCATGGAATGGATGCTCCCACACAACAACAATCCGCAGAATCTTCAATTTCACTAAGCAAGGAATAGTTAGAGCAACTCTATCGTCTTCTCACACCACCGTCTAATCCAATTTCTAATGTAGGATTGTGCACCACGACACTTAATGGTAACCATTCAGCCTTAATCTCATCACTTCATGCCCAGGAACCGTGGATCATTGATTCCGGTGCCTCTGACCACATGACAGGTTGTTCCAAACACTTTTTCTCCTATACTCAATATTCTAATACTGCTAAAATTAAAATTACCGATGGGTCTCTAGCTACTATTGTTGGAATAGATTCAATCCAAATCTCAGAAAACCTTATTCTTCATTCCATCCTACATGTTCCAACCTTAAAGTGTAACTTGCTGTCCATTAGCAAACTCACTCGTGACAATAACTATGTAGCTAATTTTTCCCCTTCTATGTGTCAATTTCAGGACCTATCGTCGGGGAAGACGATTGGCAGTGCTAGAGCCTATGAAGGACTTTATTTCCTTGAGAATTCAGAATCTGAGAGTTGACAAGCACATGTGTCAGGAGTGTCTTTTATTTCGGTTTCTAGTAATAAAGAAATAATGTTGTGGCATCATAGACTTGGCCACCCCAGTTTTTCCTATTTGAAATTTTTGTTACCAGCACTATTCAAGAATAAAGATACTTTTTCATTTACTTGTGATATTTATCAATTTGCAAAGCATACACGTGTACCTTTCTCACCAAAATCATACGCACCTCTATGCCTTTCTCCTTGATTCACAGTGATATATGGGGCCCTGCTAGGGTAACAACCTTAAATGGAAAACGATGGTTTATCACGTTTATTGATGACCATACACGGGTGACTTGGGTTTACTTGCTTAGGGAAAAATCTGAAACCAACCATATCTTTCAAACCTTCCATAAAATGGTTCAAACTCAGTTTCAGAGAAAGATTTCGGTTCTAAGAACTGATAATGGCGGTGAATACTTCCAGTCCACTTTGGGTAATGATCTTGATCAAAATGGAATCATTCACCAGAGTTCTTGTATGGAAACACCACAACAAAATGGAACTTCAGAAAGAAAGAATCGACATCTGTTGGAAGTGGCCCGTGCCCTTATGTTCACTATGAATGTACCCAAACATCTATGGGGTGATGCCATCTTAACCGCAGCCTTTCTCATCAACAGACTACCCAGCCGCCCCCTAAAATTTTAAACCCCATTGTCTGTCCTTACAACTCAAGTCCCACACTCTAATATCCTCACAAACAACCTTCCCCTTAAAACCTTTGGTTGTACTGCGTTTGTCCACGTCCATTCCCAACATCGCTCCAAACTCAACCCCGGAGCCATAAAAACCATCTTCCTCGGATATTCTCCAACAAAAAAGGGTTATCAGTGTTTCTTCCCACAAACCAAAAAAACCTTTGTCACCCGAGATGTACCTTTTTTGAAGAAATACCCTTTTATTCCCACACTTTGCTTCAGGGGGAGAGTAATGATACCGAAGCTTATGTGTGGGAATGGGATGTCACAGCAACAGTTGAAGAAGCCTTGACCCCACAGTCAGCCCCCAGTATCGACATTCCAATTCCAGTCCAAACCGAAACTGAACTGGAAGATTCACAGCCGCTATCACAGTTGTCTTCACAGCCAGAGCAGCCGTCCCAGCCTTGTTCACAGCCAGTTCCGCAACCACCTCCAAAACTGCAAGTCTACTCTCGGAGGAAAAATTTTCAAGGAAATAAACAATTCACAGGCACTATGGACTGCCCTGAATCCGAACCTATGGTGAGTCCTAATCCTTCATCCTCAGGTAATCCCGAGCCTCTCCATGATAGACTAAATGACCCCATTGCTCTAAGAAAAGGTGTTAGGACATGTACAAAACACCCAATTTCCAAATTTGTGTCATATGATAATCTATCACCCTTGTTTCGTGGTTTCACAACAAACCTTTTTAGACTTGATGTTCCCAGGACAATTGAAGAAGCTCTAGCTGTTCCAGAATGGAAGACTGCGGTGCTAGAAGAGATGCATGCCCTTGAGAGAAACGAGACGTGGAGCATAGTAGAACTACCACAAGACAAGAAAGTGGTGGGGTGCAAGTGGGTGTTCACAGCTAAAGTAAAGCCAGATGGTTCAATAGAGCGGTACAAAGCCCGATTGGTAGCAAAGGGTTTCACTCAAACCTACAGAATAGACTACACAGAAACATTTGCTTCTGTTGCGAAGCTCAACACTGTTAGGGTTCTCTTATCCTTAGCAGCAAATATGGATTGGCCTCTTTATCAACTTGATGTGAAGAATGCATTTCTGAATGGAGAGCTAGAAGAAATAGTATATATGAGTCTTCCACCTGGTTTCTATGAGGACAAACATGACAATATAGTGTGTAAGCTGAAGAAATCTTTATACGGTTTGAAGCAGTCACCTAGGGCTTGGTTTGAAAGATTCTCCAAAGTAATCAAAGGCCACGGATACTCACAAGGACAAACAAATCATACTCTCTTTGTCAAGCACTCTGCAAACAACAAGGTTACAATCTTGATCGTGTATGTGGACGACATCATTTTGACTGGAGATGACGTCCAAGAGATGGAGGAAATTAAGAAGATTATGGCTAGGAAATTCGAGATCAAGGACCTAGGATTCATGAAATATTTCTTACGGATGGAGGTTGCAAGGAGTAAGAAGGGGATCTCCGTATCACAAAGGAAATACACGATGGACTTATTAGAAGAGACAGGAATGCTCGGTTGCAAGCCCATAGACTCTCCCATTGAACCAAGAGGAAGGACGAATTCAGGTGAAGGAGACCTGGTAGACACAAGTAGATATCAAAGACTTGTGGGAAAATTGATATATCTCTCACACACAAGACCAGACATAGCCTTTGCGGTCAGCGTGGTCAGCCAATACATGCATACACCACGCCAAACACATCTTGATATAGTCTACCGCATATTACGATACCTTAAGAAGAATCCAGGGAGAGGACTGTTCTTCCGGAAGAACGACGACAGGAAGGTGAAAATCTACACGGATGCAGATTTGGTAGGTTCTGAAGAAGATAGGAGGTCGACATCCGGGTATTGTACTCAGGTTTGGGGAAACCTGGTGACTTGGCGTAGCAAAAAACAGGCTGTAGTTGCAAGAAGTAGTGCTGAAGCTGAATATGGGGCTATGGCTCATGGCATTTGTGAGGCAATTTGGATAAAATGACTACTGGAAGAATTAAAGATTAAGTGTGAGTTTCCTATGCAGCTCTATTGCGACAACAAGGCTACGATTAGCATAGCATACAATCTAGTCCATCACGATATTACTAAACATGTGGAGGTTGACAGACATTTTATTACAGAAAAAATTGAGAGTGGGATAATCAGTGTTGAATATGTTCCTACGAAGCAACAAGTGTTTGATATTCTAACTAAAGGACTACCCGGACCAGCGTTTGAAGAATTAGCAAGCAAGCTCGGACTCATAGACATTTACGTCCAAGCTTGAGGGGGAGTGTCGACATATTAGGGTAGAATGGTCTAAATCGGGTTTGATTAGGATAAATCAGTTTGGAAGATTTAGGATATTCAAATCTTTCATTATCTTATCCTAGTGATTATCCGGGATTGTTTAGGATTAGGAATTAGTCAATAAATTCTTATTTGAATATCAAATTCAAATCAATCACTTTATTAGGAGATCATCTTTCCTTTTATTCGGATAAGCCAACTAAACTTGGCTGCCTATTTATTTGTATTTTCCGCAATATTCAATAAGATAGTAAAGTATTTCTCTTACAAATCTATCTTCAGATAGTCGATGTAAGAATTGAATTCTTCCTCTAGAACAATTTTTTTTGAGAAAATTGTGTATTTGTCTCCAAAAGAAATCCATATGTGAAGTAAAAAGTTTGTCCTTTCGGAAGACAAAAAGTCATGTATCGCCATAAAAGGAGTTTAGAAAGATGAGTAATACCTTCCACTTGGCACGTTTGAACAGAAGTGAATCTGCATTAACTAAAACATTTATCTGGTTAAGCTCAAGCAAAGCGGCTACCACAGCATGTGCCAAATTCTGATCCTCTTCAGCGTTGTGAAAACAGCTGCGCTCCTTGGCATCATTGATTAGTTTCTCCCAAACAGACATACTGCTACCTAAAGTTGCTCCATTCCCCACTATCCAAAGGCAATACCTGCATCATTGTCAACTCAAAATATATAAGCATATGCCTGTCAGTATATTTACATAATTAAATATATGGATAGTGGGGAATGAAACTATGGATGCTTGAACCACAATTAAATTTTGAGCATATCAAAATATTTATTACCTTGCACGAGTTAGGGCGACATTTGTTCTCTGGCGATTAGAAAGAAAGCCAACTGATCCACTCACATTACATCTAACAGTAGAGATTATTATTAAATCCTCTTCACCGCCCTGGAATCCATCAACCGAGCGAACACTTACAGAGAAATCACTTCGAGCGTCTGAACTATATTTTGTCCCAACTCTCTCAGTAATTGCATGAACTTGTGCCTTGTATGGTGAAATCACTCCTATTCTTACCTTCTTTCTTGTGCGCAGAAATTCTTCAGGATGATAAAGAAACATTAAAAAAAAAAAACGTTATTCGCAATTATAAATCTTAAGATCGTACATTAGAAAATTTTGTACAACAGTATTGACAAAAGCCATCTTGAACTGGTTTGGCTGTTATATTTTGTACATACCTTTGTAAAGCCTCGCAACTATATCAGAGATCACAGAAACCTCAACCACGTTCTTTCTGCTATGCTTGTTATTAAACTCTTCCTTTCCATGCGGTACATTTATGAAGGAGTAAGAGCCGTACATTTCTCCTGAAAGGAAATGTCTACCATGGTTTTCAAATCTAACATTCTGACCATCCAAAATCTGATTATCATAGAACTCCCTGTTCGGAAACACACTTATGGAAGGATGCATCCTATGTTGAACATTAAGAAGGTGCTTCTCGTGGCCAAGCAAAGCCAACCTCTCAAACAAACTTCTTCCAAAATCTGCCTTTTCCGAAACCTGTCATCGTTAATTAGAATGTATGAAGCTCACTAAGTGAATGTTATACATGATTCTTCATCTCAGAAAAATGAAAAAAAAAAAGAAAAGTGGACTATAACAGTAAAGCTCAAAAACCTTGCTTTGCACCATTGCAGGAAGTTGCCGCTCATCTCCAATGAGTATAGCATGACGGATAGCAGAAAGTCGTAGAGGAATGGCCGATTCACATTCTTTAAGCTGAGCAGCTTCATCTATAACCAATAGTTCAAAAGGGTTTGCTGCCCCTACTTTGTGCAATTTTGCAGAACTCGACACGGTACAAAAAACCAGGCATGCATTCGTCAGGCAGAATTCTATAGTCATCCCCCTAATGTCCTTAGAATAGTCCTCTGTAGAATTCGGAGCTGGAAATTCTGAAGGAAGCGATTTTAGCAGATGAAGGGTCTTTATCCTTTCAGCATTGAACTTCATAAAGCTACTACCTTTGCAGATTGAATCTTGTTTGTGGGCATTCAGTAATACTTCCTTCGAAACATTACACAGCAAATTCTGAAAATATTTAAGAGAATGATAAGCTCCGAACATCTTACCAACTACCTCAAGTGAAATAAGAGAGCTTGGCAAGTGTATATACAAATTCTCAATACAAAAGTACAGACATTCCACAAAGCAATTGAACTTCTTCCGCACAAACTCCTCGAAAGTCAATGGAATAATAGTCTCCTTAACATCCTCATTTTTTTCCTTCTTTCCAGATACATCATCCCCGTCCTCTTCTCCATGCTTTGATTGCTTTTCTTTCTGCCAAGACTTTCCTTTCTTCTTGTTCTTATGGTTTTCTTTCAAGGTTTTGGAAATAACTTGCTTCCATGTTTTCTTGCCCCTCTTGTCTTTGGATGTTATAGGACTAGTATCCCTCACTTTTAGGTTGTTGTTCGCTTTTGTTTCCATCAAGTATAAACGATACTGTTTTTTTGGATCCTTGAGCAAAGAAATCATGGCAAGTAAATTACATTTCCATCCAGTTTTCGGAGCAAAACACTTATTAAGTACTTTGACACGGTGATCGAGAAAAGCATCATAAATCTCTTCATGATCCTTAATCTTCATTCTCTTCTTGTTACCAAACAACACAATATCTCCGAGCCCGTATCCTCTGTATGCAGATGACTCACTAACTCCTTTTACGAGCCGCTTTGCAACCTCTAATAGAGCAATGTTTGTCGGAGCACATGTAAGTGTTCTGCTGTTCATCTTAAGGAGGGAATGTAACAGAAAACAAACTGTCTTAGTTTTTCCCGTCCCCGGAGGTCCCCATATCAGTTTGACAGTATTCTGATGATGACATTCTCTAGCACCAATACAGCTCAAAACTGCAGCCTGTTGAGATTCATTTAAATCCGAAGAGCAGACTCTAGCCTTTATACTTGAAAATGGTGAAGCACCGCATTTTTCTTCAGAGTGGCATAAAGTACAATTGTCCACATCCTTCAAGACATAGGAGACAGTTATGCTTGCAAATACAGAAACAGATATAAAAGATCTTGTAACTGTTTATATGTACATATTATTCCAATGTAAGCATTTTGCAATCATATAATATTTTGACGGGGGAATGCAAGATAAAATCACATGCTAATTTGCAACATAAGAGAAAGCAATGATAAACTGTCTTACTGCAAATGGGGGGTGCAGAACGTTTTGAATGATGTTCATGTTTCCCACTTTTGGATCAGCAGTTAACGCATTCCATATACGAATATTTGTGGTCAAGTTTATCAGTTTAACGGCGAAAAGGCGTTCACTCTTTTCCTTCTTTTCCACGATGTCTTCAACCAGGATGGGTTTTGACGACAATGTTGAGAGTGTAAGATCCACTTCATTGAACCCTTGGACAAGAGCAATGACGTAAGGTCTTCCTGGTCGGTCCAGATCACTGATGCGTTTGGGTCTTACGTTCGTTATGGCAATGATGTCTCCTTTTCCACATTCATCATCATCATCATTTTTCATCTTTGCCTTTCTTTTTGTCAATTTAATGGCGTAGAACAAATCTTTGGGAAGTTTAAATCTTTTGCATTGTTTGATAGACTCAATTTCACAACAAAGTGAATCGGAGAGTGTTTCCATGCTAGAACACAAGTCGGCACGAGTTTCTTCTATAAGAGGGGTGGTGAATGAGTCCATGTATTCTGCTTCTGAGGAGAATGTTTCAGGAATCTGCTTCACCTGCCCACCAACATGATCAAGAATTTTTCATATGAAAAAATTGTTGTTCCTGCTAAATCAACGTTTACAAAAATTATATCCTCAAAAGTAGTCATCATTCACTAGAAAGTGAGGTGACAAAAAAGGAATTGCTTATGAAGAATATATTGTCAGCTTAACAAATTAACTTTTTCCCTTCCTGCAGTAGGGTTATGTGGAGAAGAATATATCATATTCATAGATATAAAATAAAAAATAAAAAATAAAAACACTTTCTCATTACAAATACATTTTGAGGAAATAAAAGAAAAAACCCCTCTCCATATTCTTTCTTTTTTTTTTTTTTTTAAAGAAAAAACCATCATTATGCTCTACATGATGAATCTGTTTAAACTCGTTTTTTTTTTAGATCATTTGCACGTCAAGTAATAGTAGTAGTACCTGGCTTTTATAGAGATCATTGTTGAAAACATCCTTGATAGACCAAGAGAAGACCAAATCAATTAAGCTTGGTCTTTCCACTCTACCTTTTTCCTTCCGAATCCCATTCCTAGTATTCATCTCCACTTAATTTTCCTCTTTGGTCACTTCTGTCTGCATCTACACAGCAAAAGAAAATAAAAATTATAGATATATATATATATATATATATATATATATAGACACACACACACACATGCATATGTTGAGAAAGAATTAGGATTGCTTACCACTTAAGCAAAAGCACTTTCACTAGCAATGTCAAAGTAAAAAAGCTACACTCTTTTATGAGAAGACATGGCAAGACGTATTTCTATGTCTGCTTTGTTTTCATCCAAAGAAAAAATGGGTTATGAAATGAATCCTCTGACCAAAAAAGAAAAAGATGACATGTCGAGAAAGAGATGATACAAAGGTGTGAAAAACTCGACACATTTGTTGCTTTTTTTTTTCCCTGTATGTATGTATTGATTGGTATATCACACTTGCTTAGTTTATAAAGTACCTTATTATGGCATGCAATACGTCCTTAGACTACCCTACGACTCGTACATGTAAATCCAGAAAAATAAAATAGAATAAAATAAATGGAAGGAAGAGGAAGTAGAAAAGAAAATAGAACGTTTACGTCTCATTTATTTTACCAATTTGAGTTTTTTAATTTTTAATTTTTAATTAATTTTTAAAAAATATCACATCTAACTTTTTCTGTTACAGTTAAAAACACTTAAAAAATTTTACATCTCAACTCAAATTAAAAACTTGAACCCACAAAGTGAACAAGTCCTTAGTTCATGTGTGCTCTCTACCCTCTGGTCTCCTCCTTTTTCTGGGGAACTGAAACGATTACTTAATTATTTATTGATTTATTTATTTTTAATTCTTTTATGGAAGCTGAAACGAAACATTCCCAGACCTTTGATTTTTTGTTTCTACGGTTCCACTTTTTACTTTGTTGTCTTTGTGTGATATTGAGAGGAGGGGAAACTGGAAAGTTGAAAGTATTATTTATTTTTAAAAATATTGACTTATTTATTTTTTGTAGAATTAAAAAAGTTATGATGTTTCACATTAAAAATAAGTAAGGGCTCGTTATACTTAAATTATGATTTGAGTTTATTGACGGAAATTTTGCAAAAAAAAATTTTAGAATTTAAACTCCTTGTTAGATAAAAAAAAATACTATAACAGAATCATAATTTAAATAAAAAAAAAAACCTTTTAAAAAAATACACGCATTATATTTTGTGACTTGTGAGGCAGTGGATTTGCTGTGCCATTAGAGTGAAGAAGATTTATTTGTTTTTTTAAACTATATTACGTGTAAATAATTAGAACAAAAAAATTTTAGGTGCATGGTAAAATAGTGATTGTGTTTTAAATTGTTCAACAACAACTGTTATTTATGTGACATGTGTAAACATTATTAGATTTTTTAACAGAGGGGGTTTTTCTGTCATTTCAAGAAAACAAATATTATGTTTTAAAGATTGGGAGGCAGAGCGTTATAAGAGCATCACTAATGTAATGCTATAATTAATGTGTCAATTGTAAATTTAACATTTGAGTACAAAAAATACTCTCTAATACAATGTAATTTGTTGTGCTAAATTTTTCATATATTATATTTTGTGTCAAATTTCCTACTAAGTATAGCATATGAGAAATTTGACATTTGATTATTATTAGTTGAAATGTTTACTTTTTCTATGTAGTCAATACAACTTTTACATTTTCTAATTATTTAAAAAATAAAAGTTTAATTTTAATACTTCTAAAGCTTAATAATTATAAGAAAAAGTAAATTTAACATTTCAAATAACATTATATATTGGAGTAAAAATGAAAATAACATACCATATATAGTTTTTTATGTTAAATATACAATTGGTAGTAACATTTGCATTGGAGATGGTCTAAAGGGTATAATTTAAGAAAAATTTTTGTGTTAACGTCAAAATTTAACAGTTGACTAAGAAAACTATTCTTTAATGCAATGAAAAATTTAATGTCAAATTTGATATATCTACTTGGTACAAAGGATAGAACCTATAACATAGGTTAAATTTTAACATTTGCTTGCCTGTTTGTTGTTATGTTTCACTTTTCACTTAATAATTAATATTTTCATTTTTAGTTGTATGAGAAGTAAAAATGTGCGTTATGTAAACTTTAGAGCTACAAATGTATGGCAAAAAATAGATATAATATTTAAAATTAACATGTAATTGAACATATCGAATATGCTGTTATGCTATTCTTATACTTGCTTTGCCAAATATGTTATTGTCAAGCATTTACATTGGAGATGATTTTAGTTGCTAAAAAAAAAATAATAATAATAACTTGTCTTTATTTCTTGCTTTCTTCTTCCTTTTTTTTTTCCTCTCCTTTTCATCGTACTGTAACACATACTACTTTGTTCTGTTTATTTCATTTCACAAGCTTAAAACACTTTCAGTTATTTATATTTGTTCCAGGATCAATACTATTATTGATTTCTGTCGATGTTTCCATAATTTCCACGTTCAAAACATTTAACTTTTATTAATGCCGAAACTAATTTCAAATGTTATACGTGTTTATAGGGCTTGTACCTACCATTTCCACCCCCTTTTATTAAACTTCTATAAGGCTTATTGATAATTTCTGTATTTTGTAACACAAACAATCTACTTTTCTTTTTTGTTGTCTTTATATTTTTCAGATGTATAAACTAGTTAATTCCATGCATCGCACAAGTGTAACAACTAATTACAATTTGTTTTTTTTTTTTCCATTGAAACTTCGACTACTAAATGAAAGGGCTCATGTTCGTTTGTTTTAAGAACCACCATCCAAACAATGGCATAAATTTTGGAGCATATTAAACACTTCATTTGACAAGGCACTCAATTATGTGTTACATTTCAAATGCAAATCATTCCCAATAACATTGTAAGCTATGTCAGACAGTACAGTTTCAACTGATTCATTCAACCTTCGTTTTGGTGGCAGAACTTGGCTGTCCTTTACCTGCATCTAAACACAAAATCCAGAACTCAATGGATGAAGAAAAGGGAGAGATAAAATTGAGAGAATCGAATGAGAGTCCATTCAGGTACACTGCGATCTTTACCTTAGATGCGCCTTTGGAGACTTGGCCAAGTCAAACTAGTAACACCGGATCTTTTTGTCTGGAAATTTGAGAAACTTCTGATTCTGCGATTTAGCAATTTAACCATATGTTGGAAGAATGCAAAACGATGGAAAGGATTTTTTTGAACTTAAGAGGCTTAACATGATTTTTCATATTTGCAAAAAAGAGTTGAATCTAACAACTGATTTCTATGTAATGACAATGTGAACAACTTTTGTTATCCTCATTTAGAATCAAGCACTCACCTGTTAGTCCTTGAGGATGATTCTGGCTCATCCCTTAGACTGAGTGTAGCAAATGGTTTAGACAATGATTGAAGAGGGTCTTTATCTGCTTCATCAACCAAGGCAGCAGCAATAGCCTGAGCCAAGTTCTTATCCTCATCAGCGTTATGGAAACACCCGCGCTCTTTCGCATCAATGACCAGTTTGCTCCACACAGAGCGACTGTTTTCTAAAGTTGTTCCATTCCCCACAATCCAAAGGCAATGTCTGGATATTTAATTATATACATGTCAGTAGGACAAAAACTGCACCGAAAATGCATAATAATGCAGGGTTTACCTTGCACGAGTTAGCGCAACGTTTGCTCTTTGACGATTCGAAAGAAACCCCACCGATCCACTCCCATTACTCCGCACTGTGGAGATGATTATTACATCTTCTTCGCCGCCTTGGAACCCATCAACCGAGCGAATAGTCACGGAGAAGTCACTTTGAGCATCTGAACTATATTTTTTCCCGAATCTCTCGCTTATTGCATGAACTTGTGCCTTGTATGGTGCTATCACACCTACTCTGACCTTCTTCTTTGAGCACTTAACTTCTTTAAGACCAAAAATAAGAGATTGTTATTTTCCATCATATATCTTAAGCTAATATGCATCAAAGAAGTAAGAACTAACATCTTTTACTAAAATATATATATATATATCTACAGTACCTTGGCTTACAAGTAACAAGCAATGACTTTAATAATCATCTAAAAGAGTTAATATGTTGTTGTAGTTTGGCTACAAGAAAACTACCTTTGTGAAGATTTGCAACTATCTCAGAGATCACAGCAACCTCAACCATGTTCATTGTACTATGTTTTCTATCAACTGCCTCTTTTCCTTGAGCTACATTTATGAAAGAGTAGGTGCTGTACATCTTTCCTTGAAGGAAACATTTACTATAACTCCGCAGCTTAACATTCTGACCGTCCAAAATCTTATTGTCGTAAAATTCCCTATTTGGAAATGAGCTTATTGATGGATGCATCCTGTGCTGGACATTGAGAAGGTGTTTCTTGTGGCCGAGCGAAGCCAGCCTCTCAAACAAACTTCTTCCGAAATCAGCCTCTTCCGAAACCTGACAAGTGGTTATATTATATGGACGTCATATGAGTGAAAACTACGCATAATTCATATAAGAAATGAAATAAACATTACAGTAAAGCTTAAAACCTTGCTTTTAACCATTGCGGGAAGTTGCCGTTCATCTCCTATTAGTATAGCATGACGGACTCCGGGGAGTTGCAAAGGAATTGCTGATTCACATTCCTTAAGCTGCGCAGCCTCATCTATGACCAATAGTTCAAAGGGAAACATCCCTTTGCTGTGCAGTTTGGCAGAACTCGAGACGGTGCAGAAAACCAAGCGCGCATTTGCCAAGTAGAACTCTCTCATCTCCTTTGTGTCAGTATACCTATCAGCCATGTGAGGAACGGGAAATGTCGAAGGAAGAGATTTTAGTAGAGAAAGGCACTCTATTCTTGCAACGTTGAGTTTTTCAAAGGTATCAGTATCATCTTCACTTATTAGATCTTTGTTGAAAAATCCATTCAATACTTTACTTGCAACCCGATTTATCAGCTTTTGGAAGGACTTGAGAGAATCAACAGCTTCTAACATATTCTTCACCACTTGTAGGGAAATAAGAGAGGTCGGTAGGTGCGTATACAAATTCTCAATACAAAAATATAACCTTTCCGCAAAGTAACCAAACCTCTTCTTTAAAAACTCCTTGAAATTCAAAGGATTACCACGGATTTTGCGCTTTTCTTCCCGCACCTTCTCAATGGAAACACCATCTATATCCTCTTCTTTCTTCTTATCCTTAGAGTTTTTCTGCTTCTTCCTGTTTTCTTTCAAGGTTTGGAAAATAACCTGCTTCATTGCTTTCTTGATTTTCTTCTTTTCAGACATTTTGTCACTTGTATTCCCCATTTCTTGATTTCTTTTTATTTCTCTACTTTCTAAATTTACATTAATCTTCTTCCCATCATCATCATCATCACTATCATCCTCCTCTTCTTTCGAGTACATATGATATTGTTGTTTAGGGTCATTGAGCAAGGAAATCATAGAAAGCAAAATATCCCTCCACCCAGTTTTCGAAGCAAAACAATGGTTGAGTATGTCGATACGATGATCAAGAAATACATCATAAAGGTCTTCATGATCATCGATCTTCATTCTTTCCCCGTTTCCAAACAAAACTATGTTGCCTAGCCCATATGTGTCATATCCAGCCGACTCGGTAACTCTTTGAATGAGCCTCTCTGTTACCTCCAACACTGCAACGTTTGTCGGAGCACATGTCAGTGTTCTGCATTTCATCCCGAGTAGGGAATGCAATAGAAAACCAACTGTCTTTGTTTTCCCTGTCCCCGGTGGCCCCCATATCAGTTTGATATCACTCCAATGACGACATTCCCTTGTGCTGATGCAGCTTAAAACCGCATCGTTTTGGGATTCATTCAAATCCGACGATCTGACTCTGACATTCTCAACAATCAAATTTGCTAAACTGAATTTCTGTTCAGAGTGGCACATCATACACTTTTTTTCATTCTGCAACAATCAAAGATGATATTGTTTATGCAAACAAATGAATAAAAATCAGATAAAAGATTTTTCGATCAATGTCTTACGTCAAATTTAGTCTGCAGAACTTTCTCAATAAGTCTCATGTTCCGCTCTTTCGGATCTAAAGTTAGTGCTTGCCATATCCGAATATTGGTCGTCATATTGATGAGATAAACAGCGAAAAGTGTTGCATTTTTCCTGCTCTTGTCCATGCTCTCTTCAAACAGGATAGGCTTCGAAGAGAGTACTGAGAGTAAAAGATCATCTTTCACTCCATGAACCATAGCAATGACATAGGAATTTTCCAAATCACGAATGGATTTTGGTCTGGAACTTGTTATAGCAACGAGATCTCCGAATTCAGGTTCATATACCTTTGCATCATCCTTCCTTTCACTCGCTTTCAATAGTATTTTGTAGAACAAGTCTTTTGGAAGTTTGTAACCTTTACATCTCTTGACAGACCTTATTTCGCAAGAAAGGGACTGCGACAGTGTTGTCAGGCTCGACGACAAGTCGGCGTGCGTTTCCTCAACAAGAGGCATAACGAATGACTTAAAATAATCTGCTGATGATGAAAATGTTTCCGGTATCTGCTTGACCTACAGACCAAGACATTCATTGTTTCAAGTAAATTGATCAATTATCACAGTAATCAAACCATAAATCTTAATTATATGACCTCTTGATATACCTCATTTTTAACACTTTTTTTTTCACTTTTTACTTGGAAATATATGGAAGCATAAATCTATTCCACAAACAGAACAGAGCCATAAAACCAAATTTCACTTCATTGTAATTTTCCATGCATGAAGATCACCTATTTTGTGTGGAATCATTACACTGGTCACATAATTGTAAAAATTCATTTTTGTATTAGAAAAAAAAAAAAAAAACAAGTCTTCATGATTTCAAGAAAACAAAACTCTAACATCATGTGAAAGGAAATGTAACAGAATCAATTGCCTATTAATCTTTACATAAAATTCTACTTAAAGCACAAACACAATCCAATAAGTTAACATTATCTATATTATATATATATATATATGGGTACATGCATGAATCTATATATGCATGTGTCTATACGTACCTTGTGTTTATATACATCTTTGTTGAGAACATCTTTGATAGACCAAGAGAAGACGAAATCAATTAAACTTCTTCCCACAACAGCCTTTTCCTTCTTCTCTTCGTTCATCTGCATGTTTTGATCTCTAAAGGCCACTTCTCTGAGGAGTGAGAGAGAATTAAACAGACAGAAACAAAATGATTAATGAGAAAATAAGCAAAGGATAGAATAGAAGCTTATGCCTATATAGTAATATACGTTACTGTGCACAAAAGACAATGTTTCAGACACCATATAATATGCTTTTTTTGCTTTGGAAAAAAATCCCTTCCTTTCCTTGCACAATAAGGTTCTTTTCTTTGTTTTTTTTTTTTTTTTTTTTCAAATTTTTTTGTAGGAAAAATTACTTCTACAAGAAGTTGTTTGTCCGTGTGGAAAAGGGACGTTCGCACAAATGTGTTATCATAATTTGATTCCTCGGACCGACTACAAGTTGACCTAAGGTCAATTTCAATAAAGTAGCATAATTAATACGCCTTTTTTTTCTCCCTTACGCACGTACTTTTTTTTTTCCCCTTTATTGTAGGACCGCCTAGCTTACTTCATCTCCTGGAAATACTAGTATAAAATCCAGGCATGTGTATTAAAATATATATAAACTATATATTTAACATATAAACATGTGTGTGTGTGTGTGTGTGTATATATATATATATATGTGCGTGTGTAATGTGTGTACATATTTAAAGAGTAGGCTATCTAGTAGTCGGAAAAAGTCGAAAAAGACTCCTTAAAAAAAAAAAAAGTTGAAAATGACAGAAAGAGAGAGACGTAATCGTCAAGATGATAAAAGAAGGACAAGAAAAGTCATTGGGAGAGAACACAAAACGAAGCAAACTTACAAGTACCCAAAAAGAAGCAAATGTGAAAACTTGAAAAAAATTATGTTCAGGGTTTTATAACATTGAAAAAAAAAAAATAAATAATAATAATAAATAAATAAATAAACCGTGTTCAATGAGTGTTGGAAACTGGAAAGGAATGATTAAGCATTTGTAGAAGCAGTGTACTTTGTTAAGTGCAACGAACAGGTTTCTTGGATATATGAACGGCCTCTCCTTTTTCTTTTGTTGTTGTTATTTTTTTATTTTTATTTTTTCCTTCATTCTAAAAGATAAACGGCTTTTGGTTTTCCATGCTAATGTTGTGTGTTTTTATTTATTTATTTATTAATATTGATCATGCATGTTCTCAATATATGTATAAATAATTGATGAGCTACTATTTAGGGTAAGCTATTGGTTTTCTTTGCTTTTTGGTCTTTCTTTCTGGAGAGATGTTTTCTTTTCGAAAGTACTAATCTACTGATTCCAATTTGTAAATTGCATCAAGATAAAAAGTAACAAATCGAGTTTTTTTTCCCGTAACTGTCATATTTATCCGTTAATAAATAAAAATTATCCAAATTTTCAAACAATTCCTAAATAATTCTTAAAAAAAAAACCTCATGAATAAAACCCAAAAAATAAAGAATTAAAAATATAAAATATAACCATGAGACGGCAGTCAAAACAAGAATCAAGACTTCTCCAGTTTGCAATTTTGAAAAATACAACAATTTCTCTCAATTTTCTTCATTATTTTGTCTAGATTTACTATGAGTTGTTGGAAATTTGAATAAGCAACTACTTATCTGGCTTTTATTTTTAAATAGCGAGTACGATAGTTTGTAAATAAAAAAAATTAAAGAACTCGATTTGGACGTATCTAGATTTTTTTTTTATCCAGTTTAAAATTTATGAGAAGAGTTTGTTCTTTTTAAAAAAAGAGAGTGGTCATATAAAAGAAAATTTGTAGTAACTCGTGTTATTTATTGCCAAGGCAGGCATGTATTTCTTGTTCACCGTATATAAGAATCGAAATCTTTACAAAAATGCTCAAATACTACATATAATTCCAAAATAATCAGTAATTAAACATGTAAAATTTTAAATTACATAACAGTAATACCCAACTCTAATATCGGTGTATCCACAAATAACTCCATTTTGACCCATATGGAAATTGACATGACTTTCACCACTTGTTAACTAAGGGTACCAGTTTTTCTTTTTCTTTTTTTTTTTTAGGGAATTGCATTTTAAATTAGAGAAATACAAGACGCGAAAGACCCCAATACATTTAGCGACTCAACCTCTATCATGGACTCGAACCACCAATCGATTATAAAACGTTCAAGAGAGTAACGTGTACTGAGTTCTAACAAGTAAAAATTGAAGAGGTACACAACTATTTAAGACAACTTGCAAACTAAACATTATATACGGTGAGTAACGCTAATTAATCAAGATCGAAGACCAAAAGCACACACAAATGGTTCTTTCAAAACACACCATTATATACGGTGAGTAACGCTAATTAATCAAGATCGAAGACCAAAAGCACTAAGACCTATCACAACACCGTAAAAAAAGACAACTTGCAAACTAAACATAATGACTACGTCTACAACAAAAAGTGAAGAAACCACTTCCGTTATTACAACCGAAAGCCAACAAAACATCAAATATATTAAAAAAGATAAATATTACCATTTACTGCAACCAAATGAAGGCTTTCGATTGTAATAAATTTAGATAAAAATTACCATTTAATGCAACCATAACATCTAAATAAGACAGTGAACTGATGAAGTTGAATATTATGAGAATTATTTGGTTTTTAAATCGTATGGCAGAATCTCCATAAACATTACTCGACACAAACTGGGAAAAGTGTGACCACAAACTTGAAATTTATTTCAAAAAAAAAAAACGAAATTTCTTAGAAACTTGGTACTGCACTTATCAATCATTGTGACTGCTGACTATAGATTATCTATTACTAAGGGAAATATAAACCAAGTCCAACAATATACAAAGCACTGACGAGAAAAAAAAAAAGAAAAGAAAAGAAAAGAAAAGAAAAGAAAAGGCCATTCATCCATCCCCATTCGAAAAATAAAGAAAATGGAAGGGAAAATTTCCCTTAAAAATTTACAATCTATGCATATTCTATGAAAGAAAGTAGGTAAGTGATTCGACCCTAATCGGAGATTAGTAACCAGCAACAATTATATCTGCGAAGGAAAACAAAATACAGAACATGAAATTGCATCATAAGGATTGAGATTGGAATCCCATACTTTCTTATTCATGGGACATCATTGAATATATTGCAAGTATGCAAAATAAATAAATAAAATAACATGGAGTTTTTAACTTAAGAAAGTTTATTAGAGACTTAGAGTGAATTTTTTGTTCATTTGTAAGTAGCAACTATAACTAGCAGTATTGTTGCATATCAATTATAGTTTCATGGTTATTTATCAAAAAAAAAAAAAAAAAAAACCTATACGGAAATATACAAGCAGTTGAGCCTAATGCTTGAGTGACCACAATGCAGTCTTCTCCTTTCTCTCAATTTGAAGTCATCTCGCAGCACAAAAAAAATTGATTTCTTCCGCTAATAATTTGAATCTAGAATGCACCATTATTTTTCATTTGATACTTCCTTAGGATCGGCTTAGGTCGAGCGAATCCAGTAATCACGACAATAAGTCAGTAGGATCAGCTTCACTGGTCACTTGTGTCCATGGAACATCTCATTGGAACGATCAAGTTCCTCTAGAAATTCAAGTAGATGGTGGTTAATGCTGTGTGCCTGAGCATGTAATTTCTATTGATGATATTCTGAACATAGCACTCACCTCCTAGTTGTTGATGATACTTCAGATTTATCCCTTAGACTAACTAAAGCAAATGATTTTGACAATAACTCAATAGGATCATCTTCAACGCAACTTGAAACAATCAAATTCCTGTAGAATTTCAATCCGATTGGTCAATTCATGCTGAAGCAAAAGTGCAATCATGCTCTTACTTCTATCAATCTGGAGTCATTTTACTGCAATGGCACTTACAGATTAGTTGTTGATGATGATGTTTCTGGCTCATCCTTAGGACTGAATAATCCCACGGATTCTGACAATAACTGCACAGGATAAGCTTCAGCACTTCTTGAGTTGGTCGAGCATCTTGTAGGAGAAACAAAATTCTTGTACATATTTTAAGATAATTGGTTTACTTTTTCTCTTCGGTTTAATAATCTAGAAATCCCCAACCCGCTTAGTGGCTTGAGTCTGAAACTAGAGCCCCACTGAGACTCGCAGTCTTTGCGAAGAAAAGAAAACCATTGTCATTTACTAAAGTTGATCACCCGGAGAAATTGAGCATGTGAGAGCAAGCCACAGGCCTAAGCGTTTGACTAACTCTCAGGGAAAGAAAACATGAATTTTTCTCTCCTTTATCTCAATTTGAGGTAATTATACCTCACTACAAAACAAAAGTAGTAGCACTCACCGGTCATTGGTTGACGGTGATTCTGGCTTATCCATTGGACTTGATGAAGGCACTGGTTTAGATAATAACTTGCCAGGATCAGTTTCTTGATAACCAGAGTCTATTGGCCATCTCATTGGAACGAGTGAATCCCTGCAGAAATTCAATTACATGAATGAGATCACATTTAGGGAATGGGGACCTGCAATAATAATCGAACAATGCTTCCTGAAATTGGAATATATAAACAAATAATGAATCAAACACATAGAAGAAATGGCTACCCATCATAGCATATGTACTTGCAGTGACTCATCTTTTTCACTGAATAACTTCCATATAAAACATCAAGCCGGTTTGATAGTTCCGGTACATCAGATTGTGGCAAAATGTCCCAAACCTTTAAAACCTGAATATAATGCGAATTTTCTTTCAGAATATCAACAGTCCAAACAAGGTACGACTGTGTGTTAACCACGTAGTACTCTACAAATTGAGAGGAAATTCCACCATGGACAACATGGTTGCCTCCAATGTGTTGTTGACGCCATCCACTCGAAAGCTTCTCCAACAGAGCAAATACTCTCTTGCAGAATGTATTGCTTTTAAATCTTGTCATTGATCCCCAAAAGGCATCGGTGAAGCATACCTGCATGAAAAAATGATGACAGAATTCACTCTTTACTTTTCAGGACATCACTATACTGAGTTCAGTTGTAAAAAAATGGACCAAAAAGTTCTAATCTTTATATTTGTTCAGTACGTGAAGGAAAAATAATCTGCACATTTTTTTGAGTTCACTAATAGCCAATAAATAAATAAATAAATATATAGCAGCAACAATTACAATGAATGTAATTAAAATAAAGCACTTATACATAAAAAGAGGTTAAAAAAAGTATACCTTCCATTTTGACTCCCTAAACAGAAGTGAATCTAGATTACGTAACATTGAGACTTGGTTGAGCTCAAGCAAAGCAAATGTAATAGCACATGCCAAGATCTTGTCCTCAAGAGCACTATGGAAACACCCTCGCTCCTTAGCATCGGCAACTAACTTCTTCCAAAAAGTGCCACTATTACTTAACGTTGATCCACTCCCCACAATCCAAAGGCAATATCTGCACCATCATATTATAGTATAAGGAAAACTACACGCAGAACATGCAACGGGTTTTGCAGAATTTACGAGTGTACACAAATGTTTAACCTTGCCCGAGTTAACGCCACATTTCCTCTTTGGCGACTGGAAAGAAAACTCACTGAGCCAATCCCATTACACCTGACAGTAGAGATGATTATTACATCCTCCTCTCCACCTTGAAATCCATCAACTGTGCGAACACTTACAAAGAAGTCACTTTGAGCATGTGAAGTATATTCTTTAATTTTCTCAGCAATCGCGTGAACTTGTGCCTTGTATGGCGATATCACACCTACTCGAACCTTCTTCCTTGTGAGAGTAAATTCTTTTAAGAGCAAAAAAGAAAAACCGTGAGTCCCTATCAATACATCTTAAGACCAATTCCAGTAGAAAGCGATGACAAATTATAAGGGCAAGTTTACTTATCAGGAATTAAAAGAATAGGAAATAAATCTAAGAAAAAGATATCAAGTTCCACACAACTAAATTCCACAATTCCATTAAGGTGTTCACTAATCTATCAAGGAATTAAGTTACAGGGGGATTTAAATTCCTATTCTACTCTTTGCTAAAATTTTAGAAGGATTTAAATTTCATATTGGAATTTGGATTAAAGTTAATATTGCCTTTTGGATTCACCCTGAAAAGGACTTCAGCAATCTCCTTTTCTCGGATCTAGTCAGAGACTGGTCTTTGTTTTTTTAGTTCCATTTTTTGTTTTCGTTTTGTCTTTCTTTGCTTTGTTTTGTGGTTTGTTGTTTTTTTTTTAGGACTTTTCTGTGTAATGATTCTTCTTCTTTAGTAAGAATTTTTTGTTTCTTTTCAAAAAAAGAAAAAAAAAGAAAAAAAGAAGGCTTTAGGATAAAATAAGTGTGGTTACAAATTAGCCCAGTGTGAAGAAAATAATTAAATTAAAATAGGGTTGATTTGGTAGAGGTTAGTTAGTCCCTACTTTTTAGAAAAGGGAACTTAATTCCGTGGGTAGGAGGTGACTCATAAGTTCCCCCTTCTCAAGGAACTTAATTCCTAACTTTTAGGTGGGTCTTGCCTCATTAAATTCCCAAATACAAAAGTAAACAGGAAATTTAAAATCAGGGACTCAATTCCCTTTTTTTCAAAATTGAATAATTGATTAGTAAACATGCCCTAAGTTCTAACTAGTTTTGCACAAAATACAATACCTTTGTGAAGACTTGCAACTATCTCAGAGACCACAGAAACCTCGACTCTGTTTTTTCGACTACGCTTGTCATCAAATTCCTCCTTTCCATGTGACACATCTATGAAAGAGTATGAATTGTACAACTTTCCGCTAAGGAAACGCCTATTAGAACTTCTAGCCTTAACATTCTGACCGTCCAATATCTGGTTGCCGTAGAACTCTCTATTTGGAAATAAGCTTATGGACAGATGCATCCTGTACTGAACATTGAGGAGGTATTTCTTGTGTTCCAGAAATGCCAACCTCTCAAACAAACTTCTTCCAAAATACACGCCTTCAGAAATCTATAATGATATGATAACAAATTCAAGGATGTTACCAAGGTAAAATCTTTACATGATTCTCAAACTTAGTGAGAGAGAAAGAGAGAGAGAGAGAGAGAGGGACAAAGTAAAGATACTAAAGCTCAAGACCTGACTCTTGACCATTGAGGGCAGTTGCCGCTCATCTCCTACAAGTATAGCATGACGGATCCCGGGAAGTTGTAAAGGAATAGTTGATTCACATTCTTTAAGCTGAGCAGCTTCATCTATGACCAAAAGTTCCAAAGGTGGCATATCTACAATGTTCAATTTGGCAGAACCTGAAGTAGTGCAGAAAATGAGGCATGCTTTTTCCAAGCAGAATTCTTTTATCAGCCTTCTATTAGGAGAATACGGAACAGAAAACTTGGAAGGGAGTGATTCCAGAAGAAAAAGGCTGTTTACTCTTGCAACGTTAAATCTTGTAAAGCAACTGCCTCTACTGTAGGCTTCCTTTAAGTCTTCATTTGGAACATCATGCAACAATGGCTGAAAAGATTTGAGAGAATCAACCGCTGCAAACATATTCTTAACGTCTTCTAGCGAAATAACAGATGCTGGTAAGTGTGTATGCAAATTCACGGTAAAAAAATATAGCCATTCTTTGATATAACCAAACATCTTCTTCACAAACTCCCCAAAAGTCAAAGGACTAATAGGTAATTTTTCCTCCTCTGTATGTTTCCCATCAGATTTCTTTTCTTTTCGCAAAGGTAGCATATGATCCTTCGGTTTATTCTTGTTCATGTTTTCTTTTAAGGCCTCGACAAGAAACCGCCTCCATCCTCTCTTGCTATTCTTGTCTTTTAAAAATTTTCTCACTATCATAACCATTTTCTTGAAATCTTATTATGTCTTCATTTTCTAGTTTCAGATCATGCTGTTCTGCATGGCCATTACTATCAAACTTCTCAATCTCTTTCCCTTCTATACTTTTCAAGTATAAACTATACTGCTTTTCAGGTTCCTTAAGTAAACCGATCATGGCATGTAAGGAATCTTCCCATCCAGATTTTGGACTTAAACACTTTTGAAGCATATCCACATGATGATCGAGAAATACATCGTAAAGGTCATCGTAATCATCAATCTTCATTCGTTTCCTGTTCCCAAACAAAACTATGTCTCCAAGACCATATTTTCTAAATTCAAAAGAATCTTTTGCTTTTTCTGTTACCCGCTTTGTCACTTGCACAATTGCAGTGTTTGTTGGAGCACATGTGAGTGTTCTGCATTCCATCCTAAGCAGTAAATGTAACAGAAAACCAACTGTCTTTGTTTGCCCTGTTCCTGGAGGTCCCCATATCATTTTGACAGTATTCTGATGATGACACTCTCTGGTTCTAATGCAGCTCAAAACTACATCTTTTTGTGATTCATTTAAATCAGAATAGTGGATTCTGCCTCTCACGTTCGAATATGCAGCAGCATATTGTTGTTCAGAACAGCAGATGGTACAAGTTTCAGCATCCTGCAAGAGTTGGAATCGAACTATTATATGAAAAGCAGTAACAATAGAGACAATTATTTGAAGTACTGCAAGCAAGCAATGATAATCATCTTACTAGAAAGTCCGTTTGCAGAATGTTCCGAAGGATGCCCCTATTTGCTGCTTCTGGATCAGAGTTTAATGCATTCCATATACGAACATTTGTAGTCATGTTGATCAGCTTAACAGCAAAAAGAGTAATATCGCTTTTGCCCCTGTCAATGTCCTCTTCAACAAGGGTGGGCTTTGACAATTGTATTGAGACCTTAAAATGTTCAGTTTTTTCTTTCACCTTTTTGACATGGCCAATCAGATAGGACCTTTCGGGCCTGTCCAAATCACCAACACATTTCGGTATGACACTTGTAATAGCAATGATGTCTCCAACTTCAGGCTCATATAACTTCACATCATCGTCGTCATTTTCAATGACGCCCTTTTGCAATTCAATCTCGTACAGCAAATCTTTGGGAGATTTGTACTCTTCGGATAGTTTGACAGATTCTATTTCAGAAGAAAGTGCATGACACAGAGTTCCAAAA
>NW_010357684.1:0-125 GCF_000414095.1 Morus notabilis
GAGCCTCGATCTGACGGATTATGGGCGCCGTTACGACAGCAAAACTTTTAACCGTTCCTGTGGCAGTCGTAGATCGCGAAGAGAGCATTGATCTAATGGCTGGGGGGGCCCGTTTCGACACCCAA
>NW_010357684.1:293-887 GCF_000414095.1 Morus notabilis
CCGTTCCCGTGGCGTTTGTAGGGCGCGAAGAGAGCTTCGATCTAACGCCCGATGGGCCCCGTTAGGACACCAAAAGTTTTCACCGAAAACGTGGCAGCTGTCGATCGCGAAGAGAGGTTCGATCTAACGGCGGATTGGCCCCATTACGACACCAAAAGTTGTCACCATTCCCGTGGCGGTTGTAGAGTACGAAGAGAGCTTCGATCTAACGCCCGATGGGCCCCGTTAGGACACCAAAAGTTTTCACTGAAAACGTGGCAGCTGTCGATCGCGAAGAGAGGTTCGATCTAACGGCGGATTGGCCCCATTACGACACCAAAAGTTCCGCCGTTCCCGTGGCAGTTGTAGATCACGAAGAGAGCTTCGATCAAACCGCTGATGGGCCCCATTTCAACACCAAAAGTTGTTACAGTTCCGCTGGTGACTGAAGGGTGCGAAGAGAGCTTCGATCAAACCGCTGATGGGCCCCATTTCAACACCAAAAGTTGTTACAGTTCCGCTGGTGACTGAAGGGTGCGAAGAGAGCTTCGATCTAACGCCCGATGGGCCCCGTTAGGACACCAAAAGTTTTCACTGAAAACGTGGCAGCTGTAG
>NW_010357684.1:1379-1513 GCF_000414095.1 Morus notabilis
CGCACTGCTGATGGGCCCCGTTACGACACCAAAAGTTGTCACCGTTCCTGTGGCAGTTGTAGAGTACGAAGAGAGCCTCGATCTCACGGATTACGGGCGCCGTTATGACAGCAAAACTTTTCGCCGTTCCCGTG
>NW_010357685.1:0-948 GCF_000414095.1 Morus notabilis
GATATATCTTGTTCCTTAATCTTCAATTGGTGGTATCCAGATCGCAAATTAATCTTTGAGAATATCGCCGCCCCTTTGAGTTAGTCGAATAAGTCATCGATCCTGGGCAGGGGATATTTATTCTTTATCGTGACCTTATTGAGCTCACGATAGTCAATACACATTCTTAATGTGCCATCTTTCTTTTTACAAACAATATAGGGGCTCCCCAAGGTGAATAACTTGGTCGGATAAATCCTTTGTCCATTAATTCTTGCAGTTGCATTTTTAATTCCTTAAGTTCTGCTGGAGCCATCCTATAAGGAGCCTTAGAAATTGGTGCCGTTCCAGGTAAAAGTTCGATTTCAAACAAAATCTCACGTTCTGGTGGCAATTCCAGCAATTCTTCTAGAAATACTTCCAGAAAATCCTAAACTATCGGCACATATTTTGGTTACAACTTATCAGTTTTAGTCGTATCCACAACATGAACTAAATATCCTTCGCAACCACTTGAAAGTAATTTCTTTGCTTCCATTGCATTAATTACTCGTATGGGGTTACGTTTAGAGCGATCAACGTACTCAAAAGTTTCTTCCCATCGGGTCAGAAAATGACCTTCCTATTACGACAATCGATAGTAGCTTGATATTTTCCTAAGAAATCCATTCCTAGGATGACTTCGTCGTCGATTATCTTTAATACGACTAGATTTGTGTATAGCTCCATGTTAGCTATGATTATTGGTACGTGCTCTAACCTAAATTCAGACAATAGAATTTCCCCGGATGGCAGGGTAGTCCTAAATGTCTGACCAATTCTATTCATAGCATAATTTAATTTCTCAGTAAATCCATATGATGCAAACGAATGTGATGCACCGGAATCAAATAATGCGTATACTAAGTGCTGAGCAATAATAAGCTGACCTGTCACGACTCTTGACGTGCCAGCTTCTGCATCATTTTT
>NW_010357686.1:0-99600 GCF_000414095.1 Morus notabilis
TAGATCTTTAGTATTTATGTTATATAGCATCATGAACATATTCTTGATTGGCTTTGGCATTGATTTAAGTTTTTAAAATTCCACTGCGTACTCGATGACGTATTTTCCAACAATGTATTGGTGTAGATATCATATAGACGATCGAAGAGAGCATTGAGAATGTGGCCACGGCATATCAACTCATCCTCCTCTCAGTTCTTTCGTTCTGCCTTCAACGTTTCAGTGTCATCATCAGTTGGTTTGGGAATAGGCAACAAATCCATACTCAAAACATAGAAGATCTTCAATGTAGTCAAGAGAAATTTCAATTTGTCCTGCCACCTTGTCAAGTGAGTCCTATCAAAGTGATCCAATTTAGCCAAGACCTGGTTCATCAATTTTATAGTGGTAACGGTAGTTTCAGTCTCTATTGCAGCAAAATTACGCTTTAAGATTGCTGGAAATCTTGAGGGAAAGGAAACTTAAAACATGTAGAAAGTATGCTTTCCTTAAAGCGTAATTTGCCCCCTCTCGTTAGAGATTGCTTCGGGTTCTCGACAAATTGCTCGCATGATATGACAAGCCTTCAAGTTGTTAATCACAAGCAAAATGACAACAACACTAAGAACACAAGAACTCTTAGAATTTATGGAAATTTTTGACCAAGAAGAGAGAAGAATTGTGGATAATTATTTTACTGATTTATCAGCAATTCTTATTCTTTTTATAGTTTTTTATCACACCAATACGCACAGACACAACCAAACTTGCAGAGACACATTTTCCATTTGAATTGGTGTCAATTCAAGTTTCAAAAATCGTGTCTGATCGTTACGGCGTTGCGGAGCCAGTTTCGAGCGCTGCAGCGCCAGTTTCTAGAAAACTAAAAACTATCCGCGCAAGCCCGAGCGCCGCAGCGCCCAAACTCAGTATCAAGATGCTCTTCTTTCTGTCCATTCCAGCGCCGCAGCGCCCAAACTCAGCGCCAAAGCGCTCTGGTTGCTGAAAATTATGTCCATTCCAGTGTCGCGGCACCCAAACTCGGTGCCAAAGCGCCCTGCTTGCTGGAAATTATGTCTATTCTAGTGTCGCGGTGCCCAAACTTGGCACCGCGGCGCCCTTCCTGCTAGAAATGGCTATCTCTTAAATGCAGAGAATGAAAGGCGCTTTTATATGTCCGTTTCATTATATATGTTTATCAATTGCAGATTACTATCATCTTTAAATTTACATCTTTTGTATGTTCTTCTCCTTACATGCACGATCTAAAGACTTAGAACGATAGTCTCAGACTTCAGTTTGCTTATCATACATTCAGCTACTATAAACGTAAAAAAGACAATTAAAAGATATAAAAAATGAATAAATCTTTATTCATAGTCAAAATGTCTCAAAAGCATTGTTACATTTATTCCTAAAGGCATAAACACTAACACGACACAACTTGAAACCGAAACGAGATTAGCACTCAACTCACGAGTCTCCTACTACCATTAAAACATGTACGTAGCCGGATTGACAATTAGAAGAACTTTTCTTCTCTTTTTCTCAGGTTACACGCCTGTTACTAACATGCTACACGCCTATCAGATGTATGTTACACACCCATCACTGGTACATTATACGCCTACTATAGACACTACAACAGAGTAGCCCTTTAATAAATGTTAGTTATATCGTTTCTGAAAAAACGTCATGTTACATAATAGTGTTTTAAAAGAGTTATCATATATTTATATTTATCTGTATATATATATTTAGTGGATTTATTTTTTATATATTTAAATATATATATATATATATAAATACACACATTAGAAATAAGTTTTGCGGGTAGTGAAATTTTGTTCCCACATGCTATAGATTTTAGAAAAATTACTTTTAGATGTGCTGAAAGAAGAAGTTGCTATTACAAAAAGTAGCTGAGTGCTTGATAAACTATAATTATAATAGATGTGCTGGTTTCAAAATCAGTGTCATAGTGTTTAGTAAATTATGAGATTGAATTGCTGTATATAGTTAAAAATTACGACTATATTATATTATAGTATAATATAATATATATAATTACAATATAATGTATATTTATTATTATATTTAATATAATACAATAAACCTATTATTAAATATATTATATAACTATGATATATAATATAATAATATTATTAAAATGATTAATATAATTACAATATTATAAAAAATATTATAATATTACATAAGAAATATTAATATTTCAGTTATAATATAATTAAAAATTATAACTATATTATAATATAATATAATATAATATATTATATTATATTAAATAAATATATTATAATTAATATATTATATAACCATTACAATATAACATATAATATATTATAAAATAATAATTACAATATCATATTATAATTATAATATCACATTATTTAAATAATTATAATATTATTATAATATCATATTATATGATAAACTAATAATATTAGAGTTATTAATATAAATATGATATTATTTGTTACAATATTACTATTATATTATATTATATTACATTATGAGTCTGAATTTTTGATCTGGAAGATTGTAAATTTTAAATTTCATTAGGGGTATTATGGGTATTATTAAAGTTTCATTAATTATACTATGCTGATTCCCACACAATTTAAAAGCTAAAGTTGTCTTTAGACTACTTCTGATTTTTGCTGTAGATTCTTAAAAAATTCTTCAAAACGTACTTTTGAGAAGATTTATTAAACACTAAAATTAGCTTCTGCTACAAACATAAGCTGATTTTAGGAGGAAGAAGCAATACCAAACTAAGCTAGTAATGTAGTTCGATAATATGCTTTCATCACAAATACTTATGAGGATCTTGAATTGCTTTTAGGACAAATTAGTAGTAGTTAAAAGTAAGCATGTCATAGAGTTAGAGTACCCGTCATTTTCGCACAATAGAAATACGAACCAAAAAGAAAGGAAACATCTAACGAAAAGAGCTTTGTAAATAGGTAGCCAGACTTTCACCCCCGTTTATTTCACTGATTCGAGTTTTGTTACAGTAAAAAGTTTTTATAGACGGTCACATCTAATTTTTTTGCTACAGTAAAAAGTTCTCACATAAAATCACATCTCAACTCGAATCAGCGAACTAATAACTTGGTTCAACACTTGAAAATTACCTCTTATCCTCTAGACACCAGCCTGAAAAAAAAGCTCTCCAATGAAATTTTTTTGAGTTTTGACAACTTACTACATATAATTAAGGAACTTTTTTTGGTGTTCCATTTTTTTGAGAATACCAGTGTTCTCTGTTTATCAGTTGTCAAATTTGTATTAAATCTGGTCAAAAGCTAAATCAGATTGAAAAAATAATACATATTTGACGGCTGATAAATATGAAATACCGGTGTTCTATAAAAAGAGTGAACACCAAATAAATTCTCTATAATTAATGTGCTAATTGTGAATTTAACATTTAAGTGTAAAAAATATTTTTTACTATAACGTTATTTGTTGTGTCAAATTTATCATATGTTGTACTTTATGAAAGAGATATAGGAATATTGATCTAATCACTTTTTTTTTTAAAAATGATGACTTGAGTTTAATTCAATATTTATGGGCATTTTAGTAATTAGACAATGAAATTGGCTAACGTGGTATGCACATCGCATATGCCAATTTTCGCCAGGTTTTTCGAATTTAGGTGGAAGTCAATTGATTGTCAACGATTTAAGAGCTGGGGGATTATTTTGTCAAAATAAAAAAAGGATTAAAGTGTCAATTACTAAGGGCTTATTCTTTTGGAGTTTAACTTGAGTATAATTCTTGAGTTGAATTTGAGTTATAACTTGAGTTAAACTTGTAACTTGAGTTTGTGTTTGGTTGTGTACATTTGAGTTATGATTTGAGATAAGAATCTTTTTGAGTTTGTGTTTGAGTGAGTCAAAACGTGAATTTGTATTTAGATAGTATTTTAATAAAACTCAATGCTGAGGAAAAATTTTAATAGGGTATATGGGTCGGGTTTTATTCGTTTTTTTGTTGTTAACGCATAGAAAAAAAAAATCATCTCAATAAGAATTAAAACAAAAAAGTTATAGCATTTTTAAGAATAGAAAAAATGAGTTCGAGTTTTTGAACTCGAGTTGAAGGGGAAACTTGAACTCGAGTTTTAGTCATAAACTCGAGTTTGAACTCAAGTTTAAACTCGAGTTTAAGCTTAAAAGAACATGAACTCGAATAAAATTGTAACTCGAGTTGCGTTTTTTTTAAGTTTTTCACTTAAAAGAACAAGCCCTAAATAATTGAAGAACTACCGGTGCAAATTACTCTAAAATATATTTAAGAGTAAATACTTATTATAATAATAATTTTAAAAAAAATTATGTGATTGAGTACTAAAATTACATTATTTATAAATTACAATTATAAAGAGTTAGATCTTAAGTAAATTCTACAAAATTAACTTATATTTTAAAGAGCTAACCTATTTATCTATACATATATATAAATTTCAATAGATGATGTTTGATGAATAATATTGTCTGGTTCGCTTCGCGGATTTGAGTTTTTAATTCGAATTGAAATGCGAAATTTTTTTAGAGCTTTTAACTGTAGCAAAAAAGTTAGATGTGACATTTTTTGAGAATTTTTAACTGTAGAAATCTAAAACTTCGGTGAAATGAACAAAGTCATGTCAACAAAAGCACGCTCGTTTTGATTGATAAGGGTTTTTTTTTTTTTTTTTTTTTTTTTTTTTTTTTTTTTTTTTTCTTTTTTTTTTTTTTCATAATTTTATATTTTTCATTCTTGCCTTTTGCTCCATTTATTTTTTTTCATAATTTTATATTTTTCATTCTTGCCCTCTTTTTTAACTTTTTTTCTTTTCATTTACTTAGATTAATTTCTTTTTCCTCATGTTATTCTACTTAGATATTTCTTTCTAATTGTGCCATAAAACTTATTTATTTTTCATTGTAGTCTTTTTTTCCTTTTTTTTTGTCTTGAAATTTCATTTTTCTTTTTGTTTTGCTCCCTTTTGTCCTAAAACTTATTTATTTCTTCATTTTGGCATTTTTAACCTTTTTTTTATTTGGTTCCTTTTACATTAAAACTTATCCATTTTTTCATTTGAGTACTTTTTTTACCATCTTTATTTTAGTCATGATTTTTTTTTATTTTGATTATTTTTGCCCTAAAACTTATTTATTTATATCAATTTTTGACCTTTTTTATTTTATTTTTACCCTAGAACTTTATCTTTTGGATTGATTACACAAATTCTCTATGAAATATGATCCTTGTTACACTTTATCTCCGATCTTTAAAAGATAATAAATGAAACTTATTTATTTCTTCATTTTAATTATTTTCTAATACTTTTTTATTTTTATTTTTAAATTTTAACTTTTTCGTTATGGTTCTTTTTATTCTAAAACTTATTTATTTATACATTTTGGTCTTTTTTTATCCTTTTATTTTTACTCTAAATTTTTTTCATTTTAGTCTATTTTATCTTAAAATTTATTTATTTCTTCATTTTAGTCTTTTTTTTAACTTTTTTTCTTCTTGCTTTAATTCTTTTATTTTGATTACTTTTACAATTTTATATTCAATTGTTATATATTTTTAACTATATTATGATAATTAAAACTTAAAGCATGAATTATTCTTCGCCCGCAAAGTACGTAGAGTTTAACCAGTATGATTTTAAGGTTGATAATCCTTTTCCATCCTGTTCGATATTTTTATCCTACACTGATTTCTGAAAAAAAAAAAAAAAAAAAAAAAAAAAAAAGGGAAACAAAAAAAAAAAACGGGCCTCAAAAAAATAAAAGGGAAGAAAAAGAAAAAAAGAATCAATCACGTGGGGACTGAAAAAGAGGAAAAGAAAAGTGAGAGACGTGGAATGTTTATATTTCATATATCTGTGATTTGTTAGTCTCGTACGTCCAAATTTCTTCTCTTTCAGTTTCGTCTCAGAATTATTTCCCCTTTCCTTATTATGCCTTAGCTTCATTTTCAGATTTTCCTCCATTTTCTCTTCTGGGCACCTGCAAATTGCTCTGTCTTTCTCATTTCGGTAAGCAATATTTTTGTTTTGGGTTTTTTGGGGCTTGTTCTGCTAATGTAAAAACGTTCATTTCTTTATATGAGCTTGCTTTGTTGTTATTATTTGGTGTCTTTACTGGGTACAAACATGCATGAATTCATAAATTGCTCCTCTTTTTTTGGGGGGTTTTTTTTTTTTGTGTGATGTTGGTAAAAAAAAAAAATCTTTGTTTCAAATCTTTGGCAAGTTTTTGAATTTTGGCTTCTGGGTTCGAATGAAATTGTATATTTGCGAATTGTGATTATTCTTTGTTTGACAGTCGAAATTGTAAATTATTAGTGCCCATATAGAAGAAATAATGAAATAATTTACATGTCTTTATTGTGATTTGTGATCTTCATGGGCTTTAATTATTTTCATTCGTACTTGGAATTTTTAAGACAGAACTATATGTTTTACTTATTTGCATATTCTTGGCGACATAATGCTTTTCAAGGATTATGATGCAACTGGATTGAATGTAAATTATGATCTCTTTCCCAGAAAATTTTTCGATTAATGTGTGCGTTACTATTGGAAATTTTCTCTGATTAAAGGTGTATTATTTAGGTCTCTGGCGCTGCTTTGATTCATTGTATAGTGAACCATTCGTATATTTGGCTAATGGGTTCTTCTGAAGCAGTTCTGCAAGTTTTTTCCAGAACTGTACCTCACCATTTTTTTACTGACTCATCTTTTGGAAAATTAAAATCCGATTCAACACATTCTTCTAAGAACTACATCAAATGCATAGACAAAAAGGTCTCCAAATGTATGCAATTGGGAAGTGGTCCATTTGGAAATATGACGATTTGTCGTCCATCACTTCAGAGTTGCAAGTGCCATCCGTCCGAAAGAGTTAGTGGGATAACTGCGGAAGATGTCAACGGGACATGGTTTGTAGATAATGCGAATAAGTTAAATACAATCAATGGTGTGGTGAATGGACCAAATGTTCTGGAGTTTCAGGATGTTCAACAATCGAAACAGGAAAAAGATGGTTTGACATCTAATGGTGCTAATGGAACAGTAGTCAGAGATGAGTTTCGTAAGATTAGTGTCGATTCCATTGAGGATGAAGCATGGAATTTGCTACGGGATTCTGTCGTTTACTACTGTGGCAGTCCTATTGGAACCATTGCCGCAACTGATCCGACCAGTTCCAATGTTTTGAACTATGACCAGGTCTTCATCCGTGACTTCATACCTGCCGGTATAGCTTTCTTATTGAAGGGAGAGTATGATATTGTTCGGAACTTCATCCTACATACACTTCAATTGCAGGTACTGTCATAATCCAATTAGACTGATTTTTTACTCTTTTACAAATAATTTTGTTGATTTCCCTGTCTTTGTTCTTTTTGTTGATAAAAGCAGAAACTTTCCTTGTATTGTTAAATTCTTCTGTTCATTTGCTTTTCCAATATGAAATTTGGCAACGTGATGCATTCATTTTTTTTTTTTAAATTCTAAATACTTATGGATCTTGCATGAACATATTCTTTGTCCAGTTCAATGTCTGAATGTAGTGCTAGTGCTTGTGTTAATATTGATCTCCGCAAATTATATCTGTGGATATTTCCAGTCGACAATTGTTTGCCAGAGCCGCGGAGGATTATTATACTACACAGACGCTTTTGTTGGACACCCTAATAGTAATCTCATATTGTCATACTGATTATTGTTACACCGTAAACACCTACACAATAACTGATGCTATACAATGCATGACAATTGATGCCATACAATATAGTATAAATACCATTTATTACGGCTTGCCAAGTGTTTTTTATTTTTTATTTTTTTATTATTATTTTTTTGCTTGGCATGCCAAGTTAAGGCTTAATTATTTTGCTTATAAATTGTTGTCATTGATGTTCATATGATTATTCTTTGAGCTTGTTGTATCACTCAGTGCACATAACTTTAATGTTGCAGAGCTGGGAGAAGACAATGGACTGCCATAGTCCTGGTCAAGGATTGATGCCTGCTAGC
The DNA here is from genome assembly GCF_000414095.1 of Morus notabilis. NCBI lineage: Eukaryota > Viridiplantae > Streptophyta > Magnoliopsida > Rosales > Moraceae > Morus > Morus notabilis. The sequence goes on from NW_010357686.1 coordinate 8,048, forward strand.
TTTAAGGTTCGCACAGTTCCCTTGGATGGTGATGGGTCGGCAACAGAAGAGGTACTTGATCCAGACTTCGGGGAGGCAGCAATTGGTCGTGTTGCACCTGTTGATTCTGGTAAATAACTTATCTGATCAAGTGTTTCAAATACAAAATACATGCTCACATTAGAATATGCTTAAAATTTCTATCCTCCTGTTATGAATTTCAGGATTGTGGTGGATTATCTTGTTACGCGCTTATGGAAAGTGCTCTGGCGATTTGTCTGTTCAAGAGAGAGTTGATGTACAAACAGGCATCAAGATGATACTAAAGCTCTGTCTTGCTGATGGTTTTGATATGTTCCCTACATTGCTAGTGACGGATGGCTCTTGCATGATAGATCGCCGTATGGGTATTCATGGACACCCTCTAGAAATCCAGGTAAATGCGCGCGCGCTCTTGCGTGTATGTGTGTGTGTGTGTGCGCGCGCGTGCTTGTGTGCACGCGCGGGCATAAGCTAGTCTTCTCCCGAGACAAACTAGTAATTGTCTTAGAGACATGGTTGATAAGTATTGGAATTGGGTGGAAGAAGAAGTTTGGGAAGTTTTTTTGGGGGTTAACTGTTCCATTATGGATGAAGGACTACTGAGTGATAGGTTCTGCGGAGAGGTAATAATACTCAGTTCCTCACCAGTCACAAAGGAGACTCAAGACTGCTTTTGGTGGTTGGCATTGTGTGACAATGATGATTGCTAGACCACACTTAGGTAACAATATGGAGTTCACAAGTTCAACAACTATCTTATGCCTTGTTTGAAGGAAGAAAGTTTGAACAAATGTGCACTTTGAGAATTTCAATAACTAATATGTTGGGAAATGGGTTTCCTTTGAGATGGGTTGATTTGTTCTGTTAGCGCTTGTAATGCTTGAGCGTTTTAGGCAATGCTTCTACATACCAGTACTTTTTTGATAAACAAAGTTTTATAGTGTTTATGTTCAAGAATGTGTTGAGCAGGACCCCTTTCCACCATACACCCTCTTCCGTTGAAAGATCTAATAAGAGGATTAAATCTCTTGTTCTCAGCCTTTTAGGTATTACCATTGTCTTTATCAGAATTAGTCCAATTCCCTTCTTAGTACTATGGTTTGTTGGAAAGTTTAACTTAACAGTGTAGAAAACGCTTCTTGTCTGTTGGTTGTTGGTTTATATAGGCTGAGAATGAGTATGGGTGATTGTTAAAATTTGTTTACCTTCTCGAGATTAGTTTTTTTTGTTTATTTATTCATTTATTTTTTAATGTTTTGTCGAGTCTCAGTACCGGAGAAATTTTGAGTGAAATTGATTCTTGCCTTTTTGTTTATTAACTATATGTATGCCTTTCTTATATAGAAACCAAACAATTGTTTCGGACTTGGGCCTAGGTTTAGTTTGATGTTGGAATGATATCATAATATTTAAGCAAATGATATTTTTGAGCGTGTGATAGTTTTCTCTAGGGAGTGCTGCATGAATGGTGCAAACATGGACTTTGGAAATATTGATTGTCTTAAACTGTTTTGCATGGTTGCTTGTCTACGCCAAAAGCAGTATTCAGAAGGCAATAAACTGAGGTGCAAACACCTGAGTAGAAAAAGTAGCATGTCAGGTTGGAATGGTCAATGTTCTAGCAAGAGTTGCAATCTTTGTATTTGTTGTCCTTGCCTATGACAGAATGCTAGAAGAGGCAACATTTTTAACTTAGTGGATTTGAATTTAGTAGTTCATGTACCAAGTTTTTCAGTTGTAAATTTACTTTTGGAAATAAGACAAAGAAACTTTTGATTGACCGGTCATGTAAACATCTATAGTATGTGCTCTTTTCTGTTTTTGTCCCCTATTTTCTGAGTAAGTTACGGGAATCCGGCCTTATATTGTATTTGATTCTTGCAGGCACTCTTTTATTCAGCATTACTTTGTGCACGTGAGATGCTTGCTCCCGAGGATGGATCAGCTGATCTTATCCGAGCACTTAACAATCGTCTCTTGGCTTTGTCATTCCACATCAGAGAGTATTATTGGATTGACATGAAAAAATTGAATGAAATCTACCGTTACAAAACTGAAGAATACTCATATGATGCTGTCAATAAATTCAACATTTACCCGGATCAAATTTCTCCTTGGTTGGTAGAGTGGATGCCCAGCAAAGGGGGTTACTTGATTGGAAACTTGCAACCAGCTCATATGGATTTCCGATTCTTTTCTTTAGGAAATTTGTGGTCCATAGTAAGCAGCCTTGCTACCATGAATCAATCACACGCCATTTTGGATCTTATAGAGGCCAAATGGGATGATTTGGTGGCTGACATGCCTTTTAAGATTTGTTATCCTGCTCTAGAAGGCATGGAATGGCAGATCATAACAGGCAGCGATCCCAAGAACACGTAATGTCCTAAACTTGTGCAACGAGATTGTCACCCATGCTTTGTTTTACTACTTTCTTAGTTTCACAGCCTTTTTTGTTTCTGATGCAGGCCTTGGTCTTACCACAATGCGGGTTCTTGGCCGACTCTGCTGTGGCAGGTTAGTTATCTTAACCTAGTAGTTATTTGGTTGTTAGTATGTGTGTCATTTCCATAGATCGACCAAAAGGTTGACGTTGGAGCACGTTATATAGGAATGAATAATGGTAGCTGTAGAGAGTGCACAAGGCTGTTTTCTCAGAGTGGTTTGGACCATAACTTTCCAGTGGTGCATAGAACAACTTGTATGTTCTTTGGAATATTTATAAATGGCTGACTGCTCGTGCATGATGAACCTGTTTTTGATTGAATGCGGATTGGTAGATTTACATAGAATGGTTATGCTATGTATTTGACATGTTTAAGGTGCCTTTCGCAGCTGACAGTTGCATGCATAAAGATGAACAGACCAGAGATTGCTGCTAAAGCTGTCGATGTTGCTGAGAAACATATATCACGAGACAAGTGGCCCGAATATTACGACACCAAGAGAGCAAGGTTCATTGGAAAACAAGCACACCTATATCAAACTTGGTCAATTGCAGGATACCTTGTTGCGAAGCTCTTGCTTGCTGATCCTAGTAAGGCCAGGATGTTGATAACCGAGGAGGATTCCGAGCTAGTCAATGCTTTCTCTTGCATGGTCAGTGCCAACCCGAGAAGAAAGCGCGGCCGGAAGACTTCAACACAGACCTACATAGTTTGAGTTCTCCGCAACCACTAATTTTAATGTGGTGTGATAGGTACTTGATTATTCTCCTGATATTATTATTTTTATCACTATTATTATTTTAGTGAACTATGATTGGAGTATAAGAGAAAGTTAGCTGAGTCTAAAATAGATTATATCTTCTTTTACATTTGTTTGCATGTATAGGCCTAAATGTTACACAGGCTTATTCATGTATATTAGATTATTAGTATTGTATTGTAAAGATGACAAAAGTCCTGAATGAGGTCCATAGATAGCACTGAATTGACTCAGGTGATAACATTACACCTAAATCTTATAAATATAAATATAATAAAAAAATATTGTTTCTGAGATTTAATTGTCTATTGAGAACTTTATGATTGCTTGCTAGCCCATTTAGTTGTGCCCTTTAATATTAAGTTATTCGATTGTCTAATCAATCATGGAAGATGTTTGCTGTATGATTATGTTGCGAGGCTGCTCATTGATTTTGAGCAAAATCTGGCTTTATAGGATACAATCTTTTTTGTTTAATTTTCAATTTTTGCGAGTACTTGAAAATGGTATTCTTGAAAAGACTGTTTGCTCATAGAAGAAACTGTGTTTAATTTTAAGGACAAGTTTTTATATTATCATGAAAGAAAAAATTTTTAAACAATTGAAACTAGAAAAATCGTAGATCAAAATTATTGCCTTTGGGATTTCTCTTTTAGACAACCATCATTTATTTCTCTAAGTGTAATTGTGTCTCTCCGCATAGTTAATTTTGGCTAAATGACTAAATATAAAATTAAGGAGGAATTTTGTGTGATTAGAAAAAATGCACGGGTGGATTTTGTGTGATTGAAAAAACATGAGGGAAATCTTAGCATTTTATAAAAACACCTGATATATTCTTGCATTTTGATTAAGACACATGGAAGATTTTGTTATTATCCCCGTAAAGTTAATGATCTTTAAGCAATTAATTAACAACTACAACTGTGTATTAGTATTGTTATGACAATGATATATTGCCCTAATCTGTTTTGGCCTTATTAACATTAATGTCTAAAGCCATATATTACTTCTTCAAAGTATTATCAACATTGTTGACACAAAGCGGCCAACAAGTATTTTAAGTTTTTTTTTTTTTCTTATTTATTTATTTATCTTTAAGTTGGTAAGATGGACAGCTCCTTTTTTTTTTTTTTTTTTTTTTTTTTCAAAATAATTGTACAACATGCAGGCAGTAAAGCGTTTCTTCTCACTCTTGTCTTTTATTTTAGAACTAATTTCATAAGTTCCCCTTAAATTTTGTATCTTGTTTCAACATGCTTTCAAACTTTGAAAATGTTCATTCCATCTCCCAAATTATGTACTCTAATTTAAAATAGCCCCATACATTTTTAAAACAAACAAAATGAGGATGTGATGCTACTTATACTTTTATAAATGCCCTCTAAACGATTGGTTTTAAATCAACTTGCCCTTAAATTATTATTTTTGTGTCAATTTGTCATTGTATTGGAAAAATTTATACAAAATTAGTAGTTCAGAGGATATTTATAAAATAACGTTAATTTAGGGGTTGTTTTGAAGCACTTTTCATATTTCAGGAGGTGTGAAAGGTATTCTTTTTAAAATTTAGATGCATGTTGAAGTATGGTATAAAATTCATAGTTACTTATGAATCTAATCCTTTCTTTTATTTTTTTCTTGAGCCTTAGATTTTGGATTCGTTATATGTTTTGCATGTGTCATTTTCATGGTACTTTTGAAGCATAACTTAGATTGATGGAACTTTGAATGCAGTCCCAATAGTTCTTCCTCTCATTCAACCTTCCCACCTCTGCCCCAACCTCCCCAGGAAAAAATTAATAAATAATGCATAAAGGAAAAACAATAACTTGGAAGAAAGAAAAAAAGGAAAAAAAAAAAAAAAAAAAAAAAAACAGAGATATGTTATAAGATATATTGCAGCTGAGGAGGTACTAAAGGCTGGAGGTACAAAAATAAGATGACAAATACAAGCTGGTTGAAAGGATCTTAGACAGTTAACCAAAACGTTTTCTAGAAATCCATGTGTGGAATTATGAAATAAACCATGAAGAGGTCAATTTTTTATTTAAATTTAATGCCTCTGGGCAAAAGGAAGAAGCTAAAAGTTCAATTTTGTCCAACTACTAAAGATAGATTGTTTGAGGTGTTTATTAGACATAAATTGCCCATTAAAATATTGCGCACTTAATATGTGATGTTGACTAAAGACCTAATCTTCTACTTGGACAAAATTTTCTTAGCTATAGACTCATTTTACCTGATAATCCACCCTTTAACAATGCTTATTAGTTCAGTGAAAAAAAAAAAAACTTCTTTTTGCTTGTTATTGAAGCATCAAAATGTAATGAAGTGCTTGGATTCCAACTTTTTGGTAATCTTTTTGCCCTTTTAACTTTTTTGAGCTATAAGAAAAAAAAAAAAATAAATAAAAGAAAAGTCCCCAAAATTATATGGGACATACCCTCAAAGAAGAAAATGATTGGTCCAAGTGGTGAGTATTATTACAGTAATCCTATTAGTTTTGACTGAAAAGCATTTTAGTGTTTTATTAGAGGTCACAGAAAGTACTGCATGTGCCTTTACAGTTTTCATAATTTTTCATTGATTTTTTTTTCTTTCCATTCCGAAAAGGGTTTACATAGTAAAAAAAGATTATATATATATATATTCTCATGAAAGGTAAAAGATTGCATTCTGTTGGTTTCTTTTTTCTTTCCTATTCCGACAAGGCGCTTTCCTTTCCTGTTGATGAACTATGCTGTCGAAAATACAAGAAAAAGAAAACCCAATACAGATAACGAAAATTATGTCCTTTAACTTTTATTTTGCCATTGGATAAGCTGATATCTTTCTCTTTTTCCCTTAATGTAAGAAAGAGAAATGCTAACGTTATTTTTTTTATCATTTTTTTTTGTCACTCTTACATTCACTGTTTGGCACTAAATTTTACTAACACATTTTCTGTTTAAATGATAATATAATATATTAGTAGAATTCACGTGTTAAATGATGAATGAAAAGAATAACAAAGAGAGTGGCAGAAAGAACAACGCTAACATTCCTCATATAAGAAAAGGCATATCCTGCATGAATTCTAAATCTAGCATGTAGAAATTGAGTGTATTGTGAGATTTTCTGACCTAAGTGTGTCATGAGATTATTTCATGTAAAAATGATTTTATAAAAATATCAACAACAACAACAAAAACAAGCTTTAATATTAAATTAATTGGGGTCGGTTATATGGATTTTTCATTTTCAGTTTGTTCTATTAAACACGAGATCCTCCTAAAACCTTAGATCTTGAAAGTCGTGCCTAACTACATTAGTCCAAGTAATTCTTTGTCTACCTCTTGCTTTCCTAGTACTAGGTATTTGGATGTTCTCCCAAACACAATATGTGCATCTAACGATCTACGTTGTACATGCCTGTACCACCTCAGACGGTTTTCTCGTACCTTATCTTCTACTGGTGCTACACTTACTTTACTACGAATAACTTCATTCCGTATGCGATCCATCCTCGTATGGCCACTCATTCATCTTAACATACGCATCTCCGCCACATTCATCTTGTATATTTGTTGTCTCTTGATGGCCCGATTCACTACCATATAACATAGCTGGGCGAATTGTTGTCCTATAGAATTTTCTTTTCAACTTAATAAGCATCTTATCATCACATAAAACTCCCGTGGCATATTATCATCACATAACTCCGCCTATACGGTGATTTGTATAGCCGGTCGTAAACCCGGGTAATTGAGGAAGATTACGGTAGGTTGACAGCCAACGTAAAAATATATCACTTTACATGAATTTCTCATTTAAAAGAAAAATGATAATAAATTTATCTATGGCAGATTAATGTTATTTGTTTTTAAAATTATTGTTATGCAGAACTAATTTCATGTTGTACCGTTTATTTGTAGGTGTTATAATGCAGGTCTATACACATATATAGATATATATATATATATATATATATATATAAATGTATATATTTTTTTTCTTTTTCATATAATATTTCTGGTTGGTATTGCATCAGCTGGCAGAAAGGCACATAAAGAACAGAATTCAGTATAAATAGACTAAATAAATTTAGAGATAGAGACATGCATGCATATTTTTCTAGGGGTTTAAGCATTTTTTGTATATATTAATTTGTTATAAAAAGAAAATTTTGCTTGCTTGACCAATCCTCTCTAATTGATAGCATTATAAAGGAATACAACAAATAGTCTCCGGAGGTTTTGAACACTCATCTTAGATTTATGAAAGCTTAATTTAGAAGCTTAGATATGAAAAAAAAAAAAAAAAAAAAAAAAAAAAAAAAAAAAAAAATTGTGTTAAAAACTTGCAAAATGAAAAAAAAAAAAAAGAAAAAAGAAAAAAAAGTTGTGTTAAACACTTGCAATATGTGGTGGTAGGTATTGTGTGGAGCTATAAAATAATATTATGTGATAAAAGATGAGTCACCAAACGTACTAAAAATCTGTGTGGTTCTTAATTTCTGAAATCACGACTCACAGTGACCAAACAAAAATCGGCAAAGTCTCTCTTTCAACCTCTGTAATCAAAGCTCACGGCCAGCCCATCAATGGCAGACTAAAAACCCCAACAGCACCAACAAGTTTTCATCATATTTATTGCAATAAAGTTATGAGAGGCAATTGAGTTCAAAACCATAAAATAAAGTTACGAGAGGCAAGAGTTTAAAACCGAAATTAAAGCTATTAAGGGATTTTTACAGTAGGATCTTGTCCTTTTTAACCATCAATAATTACCGTAATTTTAACTATCGAAATAAGATTTCAAGAGTATAATTTATGAATGTCTACGTTAAAAATTTATAGCGCGTGATATATAGCCGCAACAATAACATATCATAACGTTAAAAATATAATTCAACGATCAAAATAGCAAGAATTACCGATAGTTAAAAATGATACATAATATCAAAGAAAAACTTAAAAAATAATCCCAAAAAAGTCAATTCATTTAGAACTTGGATTAGGATTCCAATTAAAGAGATTTCTTTTTCTCGCCCCAGATGTCACAATCAGCAGCTTTCCCACCTAACTAGTCACTAATTTCCCCATCTAATTATCTCTCATGCCCAAATCCGGTTAACAAAGCTCAAAACACAAGAAATCACTAATGAAGAATTCGAAGTTCTAACATATTAGGCCCCGTTCATTTCACCGATTTGAGTTAGAATTCAATTTTTGCTATATACAGTAAAAAATTCTCACATAAAATCACATTTTAACTGGAATTAAAAATTTGAATCAGCGAACTAAACGAGTTCTAATTTTGTCAATGGAGCCCCATTTAGAGTTTTTTTTTTTTTTTTTTTTTTTTTTTTTTTTTTTTTTTTTGTTGTATATTAAACATTACCTTGTTGGTAAGTTTTTTATTAAAAAAAAAATTGTCTGGTCACTATTGAATTTTGTTAATTTTACCTATTTTTATTTTTTATGTGATTTTAATCCCCTTACATATCCTGGCCGTATTTATTTTGTTGTTAGAAATGATAAGCCAATCGTCACGTCATTAAACTGAAAGTGCATAGCATGGTATTTATCCATCATTCTTACCTTCTTCTTCTTTTAATTTTTTTTTTCTTTTTTCTTTTTTTTAGCCAAAAATTCCTCTAATAAGCGAGATTATCAAAGTTTTAATACTGTTTCCATTTAGAAATACCGTTATTATTGTGAATTGGCATGATTTTCATAAGCAGAATAATTAAAGGCAATCTCCAACATTTTTATGAACAATATGATACATGTTGAAGGGTCAAGACACCAGTCAATGTTATGGTGTTCATGGGACTGAATATACGTTTATAATGTGTTTTTTTCCTCCTCTTTTTTTCCCTTAAGTTAAAATACCCACACCTTATATTTTAAATTAATTTTATAAATACCCCCCCTAACTATAGAATTTATGTCAGGTTGCTCATTGATTTTTATTGGGGTCATTGCACTCCTCAATTACGTGCAATAGTTAAAATACTGATTACTTCGAAATCCATCTATAATACTAATAAGAGGCTAATGTAACACTAATTGTAATTTCATAAATACCCTTGAAATATGTGTCAACTTTTCTAATTTATAAAAAGCGGTTACTGCATCCCCCAACTAAATAAAAGTGTTCAAAAACACCCCATTTCATCCATTGTCCACAAAACCAACAAAATGACTAACATAAGTATTCAAAAATAGGTTGCGGAAGTTGATTTGGTAAAAACAATTTAACTAAGCATAAATAAATACAATTTATGCAACTTCCCGTCCACTCCTCACGACTTGCCCATGTAGGTTGCCCGGGGAGGGATGCAGTAGCGCGTGTGTAGAGAAATTATTCAGTACACCAGGTGCATCACGTCATATTATTTATGTAGTACACCGTCCAATAAAATTGTATCATTTAGACATTTTATCTATGCCAACTTTTCACTTTTACTTTTCTCTTTCTTAATAGGTATTTGCATTGAATGCCCATTAAGAAAGAGAAAAATAAAAGTGAAAAGCTTATATAGACAAAATGTCCAAATGGTACAATCTTATTGGACGGGTGTACCATATAAGTAATATGACGTGGTACACCCGGTGTACTAAATAATTTCTCGTGTGTGTATCCTGTTTTTTTTTTTTTAATTTGATATCATTTACTAATTTTACTAATTTTTGTTTTTTTACCATTTTTTTCTTGTTTCTTTTTTTTTTGGGGATTAAACGGGTGTTTTGGACTTTTTTTTAAAGAAAAAATTGCATTTCATTAAAATACTAATAAATAATCGTGTTAGTATAATTAAACGAGTGTTTTAGACTATTATATATCGTTGAGGGGGTGGAATGAGCTCTTTCTGAAAAATAGGGGAACATTAACTTGAAGTCTATAATTCACGCAATTTAAAACATTAAAATCCTATTTACATGTGTACTAACTTTCTTTCTATTTATCACTAATATTGTTGTGTAGCATCAACTTTTAGTGCAATCACGCTTATGATACTTTTCTATCAAAAATCACACTTATGATACGGGCGATTAAACTATAAATTATATTCTTAAAAAAAAAAAAAAAAAAAAAGTTAGATTACACAATGCTTTTGTTGACGTTCAACTTTTGTTTTCTACTTGAATTCCATGGAAGATAGGACACTGCTTGATTTTTATTACATGATTAGATATAGGACACTGCATAATGTCATACCATTATTCATTTGTGGACTTGTAACAAAATATATTCTGTTTATTACAACAATCTCATTAGAAATTACATAATCCTTTTAGATTATCTAAATCTGCTATTGATATATTCCATAATTGTTTTCCTTCATGTATCTACTTTTTCTAAATGACAATTTGATTCCCTCAACCAGCCATATCCAGTGACCATTAAGGAATAAAATTTCATTAAAGCTTGCAAAATAAAATATTTAAAATTATCGCTGGACGACATTCAAAGACAACAACAATATATCATCAACTTGCTCATTATTCAATAAAAGGAATGTCATGCTTAAAGATAGTAAACCATAATCAACACTTAAATCTTACATATCTTATAATAGCATTTCTAATGTATTGTATTTGCACTTTCAATATATATATATGTATATGTATATGTCTGTATATATATAATTGTACAATAATTCCCCTTTCCATATTCTTCAAAAAATAAAAGAATCTTCTTTCCATTTATAAAATACATATCAATATTAGTATTACTTACCCTACTGGCCAAACAGTGCTAATAAAAGAACATAGATAAAAATAGGAAAATTACATATAAATAATTTAAATGCCAATTATGGAATGCCAAGGACAGAGCTGGAAATTGACATCAAACTATTGGGCCCACAATGGGCCCTCGTCGAATAAAGGCCATCCAAATGGCCCATCGCTCCATTTTGCCGGCCCATACTGCCGAGTCCCACCCCTTTTTAAACCTCTTCCTTCTCATTCCCTCTTTTCCCACTGTCACTCCTCAACTCCTCTCTCTCTCTCCGCCTCCCTCTCCGACGATCGATCCTCCGCTTTCCGATCAAAATCTCCTTGCCGTCACCGCCGCCATTTCAGCCTTCGATTTCACCTCAATGGAGCAGTGCGCTGACGATCTCGCCGACGACCTGGACAGCATAAGCTTCAACTCCACGACGACGACGGCGACCACCGCCGTCGGGACGAAGAGGAGCACGAGCTCCGGCTCCGAATCTACGACGACGCGGACGGCGTCGAGCCTTCTCTCCTCCTCCTCCTCCCTATCGAAGCCCCACGCGCCGTCGTGCGACCCGTGCTGGGACGCGATCCGGCGCGTGAGCAAGTCGGAGTCCGGCGGCGAGCTCGCACTCGGTTTTGGTGACCTCCGTTTCGTGCACCGCCTCGGGAGCGGCGACATCGGCAGCGTGTACCTGGTGGAGCTCAGGGGCGGAAGCAATGGCTGTTTGTTCGCCGCGAAAGTGATGGACAAGAAAGAGCTCGCGAGCAGGAACAAGGAGAGTAGGGCGAGGATAGAGAGGGAAATTCTCGAGATGCTGGACCACCCGTTCTTGCCGACGCTCTACGCCGCCATCGAATCGGCGCGGTGGTCGTGCCTCCTCACCGAGTTCTGCCCCGGCGGCGACCTCCACGTGCTCCGCCAGCGCCGACAGGAGAAACGTTTCGACGAATCCGCCGTCCGGTGCGTACGGTTTCTTCCATTTCTGTGTTATTGGTTTCTTTTTGCATGTTTTGATGTATTAATTTTATTGTTATTTTTATTTTTTGTGTATTTTTTATGTATTTATTTTAAACTGCGAGATTGTGAATGATATGATGCATCGTAATGTGTGGATCCTTGTTCGTTGCATTCTGTGGGGTCCAGGGGATTAATCTGCGACGGGACGTCATTTGATTTGCGATCCCACTTCGCTTTTGGTGGGTCTGTCGTGCACTAGATCATAATTTAGAAACAACAAATTAGCAGTAGACGACCTTTTCATTTTGTTATGAAGAACAACGAAGAATAATTATAAGAATCGAGCTTATATGGCTGTCTAAATTATTGCAAAAAAATCAGCAACAGTAAAGGGGAAACAATTAATTTCTCTTGTTTTTCCATTTCTAATTCCATTCTTGACAGGAAATTTTATATAAGGACCATTATTGTCCGTAATTTTCAACTTTCCAATTTCTTTCCCGGGATTCATGGCTGTTTTTAACCTTTTATTTTTATTTTTCTGAATGATTTATTTTATTTACTTAATATAAAAAATTAGAAAAGATATAACTAAAAGCAGTTGGCTACCTACGTGACTCTTGTGCATTTCATCACGGTGGACCCTATCGTATAAGATCACTTTCATTCTTTTATTACTATTAAATTAAATTAAATATTAATTTCTTTTTTTTTTTTGACAAAAGTACCTATAATATTCCAGTTGGGCCAACCATACTTTAAATACAGTTTTAATTCGAAGTAGGCCCCACCTAATACCTTAACTCTCTGAAGCTGAATTTTGCCTTTGTTTTTTGATTGGTGGAAGGTTCTACGCGTCAGAGGTAATCGTAGCGCTGGAATATCTCCACATCATGGGCATAATCTACCGCGACCTGAAACCAGAGAATGTCCTCGTCCGATCCGACGGTCACATCATGCTCACCGACTTCGACCTCTCCTTAAAATCCGACGGCTCCGCTTCAACGGCCCACCTCGCCTCCAACCACGACCCGCCCGTCATCGCACCCAACCCCGACTACTACCCGATCGACCAACCCCCATTCGCCACGTCATCATGCATAATTCCGAACTGCATCGTCCCGGCAGTTTCGTGCTTCCGTCCCAGACGCCGCCGCAAGAAGAAGCTCTACTCCGGCCACGGCGGCCCTCCGGAGATCGTTGCCGAGCCGATGGACGTTCGGTCGATGTCGTTCGTCGGAACGCACGAGTATTTGGCTCCGGAGATCGTCTCCGGCGAGGGCCACGGCAGCGCAGTCGACTGGTGGACCCTCGGGATCTTTATCTTCGAGCTTTTCTACGGTGTGACGCCGTTTAAGGGGTTCGATCACGAGCTCACGCTGGCGAACATCGTGGCCCGGGCGTTGGAGTTCCCTAAGGAGCCGAGCATCCCAAGCCCGGCGAAGGACCTGATATCGCAGCTACTAGTGAAGGACCCCACCAGGAGAATGGGGTCCACCATGGGAGCTACCGCCATCAAGCACCACCCCTTCTTTAACGGCGTTAATTGGGCATTGTTGCGGTGTGCTTCGCCGCCGTTTGTTCCCCGGCCGGTGAATTACTCCGATTTTGTACAAGCCGATCTCCAAGGAACTGATAACTCAATAGAGTATTATTAGTTTAAGTTACATAAATAAAAAAAGGAGAAAAAGAAAAGAGAAGGTTCATGGATGGATTATACAACTAAATTGTGATTATATAAATTCTTTACATGGGGATGGGGGTATAGTACCGGTAGTAGTGAGCGTTTCTGAAGGATCTAATTTCAATTGCCTTCTCGTTCTCGGTTATATGTATTTTTTTTTTTTACTCTTTACTAGGATATTCATTTGAGAAATGCTTGGCATCACGTGATGTCTAATACCACAACTAATCATGGCAGGTTTTGGTGTCGTTCATTTTACGTATTCGAGTTTTCAATTCGAGCTGAGATATGATATTTTTTAAAAGTTTTTCACTGTAACAAAAAAAATTAGACGTTATATTTTCTGAAAACTTTTTACCATAAAAATTTAAAACTGAAAACTTAAATCGGTGAAATGAACAAGTCCTTTATATATATATATATATATATATATATAGTCTGTATTGCGCTCACAATTTTTTAATAGTATGCAGTGTTGGACATTATTGGTGCCCTCTAGCAATGTTGATAATGTTTAGAAACTTGGATTCCTATATTTAGAACAGGAATTCTGGGGAAGAGTGGGGGCATTAATTAAAAGAAAGGATATTTATATCCTTCTTGTTTTGTTATTATTGAGATGTGGGTTAAGTAGCAGAAGATTGTTGTAATAGCAGTGGTTAATAAGCCTAACTGTAGATGCGTGGTCCGGAGCCGGCAATGCACATGGAAAGGGGCGTGATCTGGATTGTTGACCCAAATTATTAGGCTGGAATTGAGATTAGTTGTTCCCTTTGGAAATCAAGATTTCAAGCCCCACCCACATGCACTTGTTTAGAGTACGTCGAGGAAAAGGATTAAAGAAAAGCAAAATTCACATGTCTCCATCCCTTTTTTTTTTTTGGACTCGTACCACTGCCTATCCATCACTTGTAGTTACAATGTGCCATGATGTTTCTCCTCTACGTTTTACAAGTGTACATAAAAAAAAGGAGAAAATTTCTCAGCTTATTGTTAGAGTGTATGAATTTAGATTTTCACTAATTTTTTTTACTAATACCTTTTCAACTAATATAATTATTTGTTACAAAAGATATTTATAAAAAATAAAGAATAAAAATTTAGACTCAGACTCTAATGCTATGTTTGGTAGGAAGGAAAGAAAATATGATAGAAAGAAAATATGAAAGTGATGGAAAATAACAATGATGGAAAGAAAATTGATTTTCTTTTATGTTGTTTGGTATGAGAAGATGAAAAAAAAATAAACTTACCTTCACTTGTTTGGTATTGAAAGTTAAATTGGGAGGAAAGAAAAAATCTTACTCGTAAATTACTTTTATACCCTTAAATTTTTTGCTTGGATGTTAATAGAGAAAAGGATAGTTTAGTAACGTTGCTCACTTTAATGAGTTATCCCTATTTTTCATTTCATTTTCTGCCCACTTGTGGAAAGAAAAAAAATAGTGGGGCCCACATGTATTATTTTTCACTCTATTTTCTCTTCCTTTCTCTTTTATCTCCTACCAAACAACCTACATTTTCATTTTTCTTCCTAAAATCTCTCCACCTTCTTCCTTCCTTCTACTTTTCTTTCCTACCAAACATACTCTAAAAGATATTTGTCTCCTTTTTAACCTTTGTCAATTTCAGGTCTTTAGTGGAGGGTTGTCTCATCCTTGAACCCTTCCCAAAAGTTTGTTTTTATTTGCGCTCTACCCGGCCTCCAATGTATGAATAACAACTTTTTTTTTGCATTCGGATCCCCAAACTTTTTGTTTAAAATTTGAACAATCGGCTCCTCAAACTCCCATTTTTTTTAGCACTTGAGTCGTGATCTGAAAAATTTGGACAATTGAGTCTTCAAACTCGTATTTAGTTGTACTTGGTTCCTCCTATTTATTGTTAAATTTTTTTTGTCCAAATTTTCAAAATAGGAATCCAAATGCTAAAAGTCAAGAAGTTTGGAAATCTTAAACGCAAAAAACCCAAACAAGAGCTGTCAGATTACCGCCAAATAAGGCTAGCTAACTTTAGTATTCTACTAGTCTAACTGTTCGTGTACAGTTCAAAACTTTTCGCTATAATATTTGTATTACATACCACAAGCAACTTCACTACATTACAAATCCAATACTGATACAATAAACCTTCGGTAATATTTAGGCCTCGTTCACTTCGCGGATTCGAGTTTTCAATTCGAGCTGAGATGTGACATTTTTTGAGAGCTTTTCACTGTAGCAAAAAAAGTTAGATGTGACATTTTCTGAGAGCTTTTTACTATAGAAACCTAAAACTGAAAACTCGAATCGGTGAAATGAACAAGGCCTTAGACTCCGTTCATTTCACCGATTCGAGTTTTCAGTTTTAGATTTGTACAGTAAAAAGCTCTCAGAAAATGTCACATCTAACTTTTTCTGTTACAGTAAAAAGCTCTTAAAAAATATCATATATCAGCTCGAATTAAAAACTCGAATCCACGAAGTGAACGAGGCCTTAATAATTAGTTCGAAGTTACAGTTTCTTAGACCTTGTTTAATTCATGAGTTCAAATGTCATTCACAAAACAAGAGGGCCAAGTGAAAAACAAACAATACTTCAAGGTATAAGCTGTAATTTAGGGCGCGTTTGGAACTCGTTCTAAAATAATTTTATTTTTTATATGAAAATGAAAATGAAAACGTTTTTAATCTCAGATAAAAATTAATTTTAAAAATGCGTTTGGTAATTTTATCAAGAGATTATTTTCAATATAAAAAACTTATTATTGTCTCTGTATCTTCTCTCTGCTCGAGAGAGGAGAAAACGAAAATAAAAAATGAAAAACGACTAAAAGTCGCTTTTCATTTCTCTCTCATTTTACACTAAACCAAAAAATCATTTTTATTTCCGTTTTTTGTCTTTATTATGTCAAATACCGTTTTAAAAATATTTTTATTTTTTTCTTGAAAAACGTGAAAAATAAAAACGGGATCAATTCTAAACACGGCCTTAATGTTTGCTCTGATGGTCATGATTTTTTCTATTTGCTAAATCTACGAGCAGCTTCTAATGGAGTAGGCAACTTTATCTATTTATTTGCTTGGATTATTATGGAATAGTTAGCTTTTTAACATTTTGGATAGTTCTAGCCTTGATTTTATCTTTGTTCTCTTATTTTTAATCTTGTAGAGGATAATCTTTATTTATTAAATGTAATATGATGGTATATAAATACTGAAGTTTAAAATAGTGGATATACTTTTTGAACAAAGGTAACATGCATGGTATAAAAAAGTTAATACGATATAGTTATTGGACCAAAGTAACAATTTCTTAGTAGTTAATGAAGGAATAACATAACCGTTATTAAAAAAAAAAAAAAAAAAAAAAAAAAAAAAAAAAAAAAAAAAATAGTGCTTCAAGGTATAAGTTATAATTTCTGTTTGCTCTAGTTTTATTCACATGTTTGTATATTACAGTAACATTTTAGAAACTTCGTAGCACTTCCTATATCTTTTTGCAATAAACAAGTTTATATTTATTTATTTGCTAAATCTACAAGCAACTCCCTAAACAAGTTTATATTTAGTTTTATTCACTTTTTTTTTTTTTTTGAAGCTAGGATTATAATGGAATAGTTAGCTTTACAACATTTAAGATGGTTCTAGCCTTGATTTTATCCTTTCTCTCTCTCTTATTTTGAATCTTGAAAGAGATAATCTTCAGGTACAGATAGGAAAGATTTTTATTTCTTTTGGCTGGAAAAAGTTGGTACACAACAAGCAGAAAAAGAAAAAAAAAAAAAAAAAAGGGGGAAAAGGACCAAAGAGAGCTAGGGCCATAAGAAAAGAAGTCAGACCAAGACACAAACATCAGAACACAAACTGAGACTCAAACAGCAGACAAAATATACCAGAGCGAACGCCAACAGAATACTACAAGACAAGACACTGAAAGCAGAGGTTTAAACCACTCAACCCCAACTGTCAACATGGAGTTTTCTCCCAATTCAGGATAATGTTTGCTTTTTTCAATATTATGGAGATACATAGGGCCAAATGTTTTGAATTTGAAATTTCCCAGTTAAGCCCCACTTTGCTCGGTTATGAACTTCTAGTTTGTCTTCTAGTTTAATTTGAAGTTGCAAGTTTGGACAGGATTAAATGGCCGATCCGAAGTTCATTCCTTGACCAAAGTCAGACTGGGTTGAGGATATAGGCCGGAAAGTGCTTTTGGGGCCAAACAAATTTAATTCGATTATCCTTATTTTAAAAGAGCTTTTTTTTTTTTAATATATATATGCCTTATAAGTGTTTGGATCAGTCCGTTCTAGACCGGTTTTGGCTCATGAGCTTTCAGGCTGGGCCGGCCAATCGGTCCAAACCTGCAGCTCTAAGTTAAAATGCAACAAAGGAGCCTTATGTTGATGTTTCAGTGGGCGTTGACCCAACTGATTTTGGGTTGTCACTAGTAGTACTCTTAGAGTCCGTTTAGTTCGCTGATTCGAGTTGATATGTGATTTTATATGAGAGTTTTTTTATTATAACAGAAAAGTTATATTTAATTATTTTTTAGAGTTTTTTACTATAACAAAACTCAAATTAATAAAATGAATATTTAATTATTTTTTAGAGTTTTTTACTATAACAAAACTCAAATTAATAAAATGAATAGAAGCTAGCTTAGTTAGTTCGTATTTTGCTCCCACTTCAAAGTAGAGGTAATAGGAAACGGAAGTGTAAAGGAGTTACTTGGTATTTTGCTCCCTCCAAATTATAACCCTTGTCTCCAATTATCCCTCAAACTTGAATTTGTAACATCTGTTGGTGCTGAATTTTAAAACTCTTCCAAATTTATCCTTATTGATGAAAACTGACACATAAATGATAAAAGGTGGGTATTGAATGTGCAATTACAAAGTTACCCCTGAATCTTTTTAGTTTTTTTGTTGGTTTTATTTTCTTTTTTTTTTTCCCAAGAGGATGTGCAGTACGCTTTCGTCATTTTTTCCCTACCTTTCAACTTTCTCTTTTGCTTGAACTCAAGAACTTTGGTGTTTCATCAATGGCTACCAATAATAATAGTAAACAAAAAACCATTATCAGAAAAGGAAAAAAAAAAAAAAAACCCTCACGCTTAGAAACGCAACAAAATAACAATCCATTTATGTCCATGCTCTTTTCATAAAAAAATTCCAACCATACACAAGACAATCAATTCACGTGTGATTCAATGAAAATAACATTCGCTGAAAGCATTCACAAAATCCAACTTAATAGAATATGCCCAAAAATCAAGCATCTAAGAAAAAATTACCTAAAACCATTTATATTCACCCATAGCGTACGATTTACAATAAAAACTAACAAATAGTGTAGATCTAATGAAAGATATGAAAACAAAAGAACAGATCAGAGGTTGACGAATATGGCCGGCAGTGGAAGCCAAATGAACTCCGGCAAGATTTAACTTTGTTTTATTTGGTTCCAAACAAACTTTGGTCTCTGTGTCGTCCTCTATCGCTGCAGCTGGTTTGCTTATATGTCGTTCTTGGCGAATTTTGGGGAAACTAATGGACAATCAAACCGCTTTAAAAAACCCAAATAATGCATCTATTATAGCTTTTTACTGAAACTAGTTTTTAGCGCGCGCTATGGGCGCCTAATTCATTTAAAATTATGGTTATACAAATTATTTTAATTTATTTTATTGTGTTAGTATAAGACATGTTAAAACGCATTAGAGTACAGTGATTCAAAACCTATTTAGTCCGGCTCAAAAAGTTTATGGGTGCGACATATGTGGTGAAACTTTAATTATGAAAATTTAATTTATTTTGTTATGTTTTAAATTAGATTTATTTTCTTTTGTTTAATATTTTTTATTTAATTTAGTGTGGTTTTATTTTATTTTAGCGTATATTTGTATAATTTTATTTTTTATTTAAATTATTTATAGTATTTTTATTTGTGTAGTATCATATCAGTGCAAATCAATATTAAAATAGACAAAATTGAAAAACAAATCAGTTCAACATAAATAAATAAATAAATATAATAAATAATAATAAAAACAAATTACTGTATTTTTTGGACCGTTTGATCATAAGGACGAACAATCAAGAATGACGCGTGCATCCCACATGCGGGCAGAGACGTGTCCAGTGGAAGAAGGGAGACATGCCGTGTCAAAAAAGAATAAATAATAAGGAAAAAAATAAGAACGAGAAAAAATGAATAATAAAAAAATAAAAGATAGAGAGAAAAGGGGATTTAAAAAAAAAGAAGACAAAAATGTGTATGAAAAGAATTTATTTTATTTGGAAAATAGAGAGAATATATTTATAAGGGTCACAATTGGAGAAAACGAAAAAAAAGGAAGAATTTGTAACAAGACAAGAGTGAGGGAAAGCCGAACAAAAAAAAAAGAAAAAAAAAAAAGAAAAGGGGCTCTACAGGTCAGAGATATTTTAAGACAACAAAAATGTTATTCATCTTCACATGGATAAAATCCCATCATTAATAAAATGACAACCTAGCTAGACACTCTTTATATGAGCAACGGAATTTTATCTCTATAGAGATGAATAAAAGAACTCTTAAAATAATGATTAATTTTAAATTTAATTATCAAAAGAATAGAGTTTTTTAGACAAAGAGAGAAAAAGAAAAAACTCCCAAAAAAAAAAAAAAAAAAAAAAAAATGCTGGACGCGAAGAATGGAAGGGGAAAAAAAAAAAAATCCAACAAAAGTTTCATTGGGGAAGTTAAGGGAGAAACTCATTCTCCGTTTAGTAATGATTGATAGATGTCGTAAAAGATGTTATCACGTGCACGCAATGTGTCATTTCCCATTAACAATTTAACACAAGAAGGAAATTTGCGAGAATTAATTTAAAATTTAAAAGTAATGTGTGATAAGACCTATACTTCTCCAGGGGTGGGGGTAGGGGAACGTGAAATTTATCCTCTTAAATTTTGTTGTCGTTGTTTGAGACTCCGTTCATTTCAATGACTTGAGTTTAGAATTTAAGTTTTGTTATAGTAAAAAATTCTCAAAAACAGTAATATATCTCACATAAAGTCACATCTAAACGGGCCCTAATTCTCTCCACGTTTTTTCAAATCTGTGTCGTTTATCTTTCGTGATGTTGCTTTATTTTGTTTTGTTTGTTGGTCTATGTCCTATGTGCTCTATAAGTCTACTTATCATGTTCAAGATGAAGTCGTTTCTAATCCTTTCAGTCAATTTTATTTTTATTTTTATTTTTTGACTCCCCTTTCAATTTTCATCTTGTCTCTGGCATTATTGTAGTTTCGACAATTGTAAGTCGTCTTTGTTCTGTTTAACTAGTTTATCTTCAATGTCGTTTTAAAGTAATTGTGTCCTTTTATCACTCTATTGTCTCTTTCTCCAGTTGTGTGTCCTGGATTTCTAATTTTGTTTTTGTTTGGAAGTGGTTGCCATTATTTTTAATCTATTCTACAACTGGTTTAAAGGTGTTCAACAAGATTTTTTTAATATGTGAAGGTAAATTTTTTTAATTAATTTATTTTTATTTATAATTCTCGTAAAGTTTAGTTTAGTAAAAAGAAACTAATAAGAACATATTATGAGAAGAAAAAAATAGTGAGACGAATTGGATAGTAAAAAACCATTAAGAAAGTACTTATATATATATATATTAAAATTAGAACTGTCTAAGCTTATCTTAAGTTGCAAGTGTCTAAACCATTAAGAAGGTACTTTTTTATATTAACGTGCCAAATCGGCCAAAATGAAGGAAGCTAGAAAAGAAGTTATTTTATCTTAAACCCAGCAAATTATAATCATTTTGAAAAGCATAAGAAGCAAGGACATAAGCTACCACATTTCGCTAATTCGCTATAAAGGGAGAAAACAAGCCATATATCCTCTAATTCGCTAAGCATGCATGCACACAACTTATACTCTTCTCGTCTGGAACAACCGCCCTTATAAAGCCAATGTAATTCAGTATTGAGTTTGAATGAACCTGAAGGCGAAGAAACCCAACTACTTTCCCGTTTGAGATGGTACAATTTAGACCATGTTCATTTCATCGATTCGAGTTTTGCTATAGTAAAAAGTTCTCAGAAACAGACACATTTAACTTTTTTATTACAGTAAAAAACTCTCACGTAAAGTCACATATAAACTCGAATTAAAAACTCGAATCAGCGAACTAAACGGGTCCTTATGAATTGCTTGAATTTTTCAATTGATGGAAGAATTCAATTTGGTGAGCCATAATAGAGAGCACATCTCTCCGTCTCTCCTCTTTCCTCTCCTCTCCTTCCAATCAAACAAGTGATTAGTCATTCCTCTCCATTCCTCTCATCTCTTAGTCTCCCCCTCTCATCCAACACACTCTAAAGGAAGACAGGTAAAAGTTGCTTATTAATTATGATATTTCTTTTAAAACATGATAAATAATGAATCAATATGGAAAAGTGTGTGTGTGTGTATATATATATATATATATATATGTGGTCTCTTGTATCTTCCTATTACACCATTAAAAGGTCACATTCGAGCGAAAAAAAAAGAACATTCAATGTCTGGAAGACCCCTTTGAAGTAATTTCCTCATAGAAATATGTGCTCAAGTGCGTATTTGGTTTTTATTGGGTTTATGTTTGATAGACCAATTTCACATCCTAATTCATGCAATGCAATTCAATATTGTAAAAAACGGCTAAAAGAATGTGAAAATGTTTGATTCTAACTTTTTTCTTTTTCTTGAATTTGAAGGTGTAGATTCAAACATAAGACCTGCAACATTAGAGTATGCTGTAGAATTATATTGGATCATAAACCACTGCCATAAAATTAGATAACCTAGAGAACAAAATCCAAATCGACTCAACATCAAAACAATATCCTCATGGTATAAAGTCTCAACTAAGTAAAGAAAAGGACCACCACAACATGAGGTGTCAACAATACCATTCTAAACCATCATTGAAATCAGAAATGCATAAGATCTAAAAGTCATTTGAAAGAAAACAAAAACATAAGAAAAACAAACAAACAAACAAACACACTCAAATCTCTTTTAGGGGCCGGAAAAACCTATTATTCCAATAACCATTCTTCCCAAATAACCCATGCATGTGATGCTACTCCTGAGGGTTTATCAAGCGCATGAACCACTGCGGCCACCTATGCATGCCATCCACACTGGCATAAAATCTCGGTGGCCTCGCCGCCTCAACCGCCCCCACCGGTGTCGCACTTTCTCCCTCGCTCTTTGGCTTTCCCTTTGCCGCAAGCGCCATCAGTCGTGGCTTGCAGTTTTGCGCGGCCAGTGTACCTCCGATTCTTTCGATTCTCATTTTGATATTCATTAGCTTTTGTTCAATCAGCCATCTTAAATCCTTCAGGTCCACGATGCTTAGTCCTAACAACCCTTTTGCCCCCATCAAAGTTTGGAACATGATCCGAGTGATCTCCTTCTCCCTATTCTCCTCTCTTTGCTTCTCCAGTTGCTCGTTGGCCTTGGCGATTCGGTTTCGGAGAAAGCTCTCTTGGTTCACCATTTTCTTACTCTGCACTATCTCAGGCATGTTCTTGAACCTGGCCAAGACTCGCTGGACTCCCGACGACGAGGGGTAAACCTCCGGTTGGGCATCATAAGGGCTGCAGATTATCATGCAGACATCAATATCGCAAAGGATACTCAACTCTTCCACCTTCTTGATTAGTCCCTTCTTTCTCTTCTTGAACGTGGCTTTCCTCGCAGAGTCATCGGTGATGTAGGCTAGTTTCACCTTCTTCCTTGTCATGGCTAATAGAAAAGGAAAAAAGGAATAATGAAAAAGGAATAAGAAAGGAAAACAAAAGGTGTATGAGAGAGGAGAAGCGAAAGCAAAAGGGAAACAGAAAGAGGAGGGAATAATTATAGGGCTGCAGATGATAAACAGTAATCCTTAATGAAAATTATAGAAATAAAAATCCCCTCTTATTTATAAAAAACTAACTTAGACTACATATTCATGACCGGATATATTAATTTATTATTTTGAAAATTCATTGGTTATATTTGTAACGTACATTTCTAATGCCAATTTTCTTAAGATATCGTATCTCTCTAATACCACACACATTTTTTTTTTTAATGGTATTAATTGATGTGGGTACAACATGAACAAGGATGGCAACGGGGGCGAGACAGAGCGGAACGGAGAATTAGTGATTTTCCATCTCTATCCCTATCTTAAAAAATTATCTTCATTAACTGTCTCTATTCTTGCTTAAAAAGAGGTGGGAGTGAGGTCGGGGATACTTTGTTGGAAGAGCCTTCTCCATACCTACTCCATTTTCTATCTAATAAAATAATACATTTCAAAATTATAACAATTTAAAACAAAAATAAAGTAGAAATTCACTATAAAACTAAACCAAAGTCAAAAGTTACACAAAATAAACCAAATTCTAAACTTGTGCATACCAAATCTTGATAATGAAGCATCAAGAGGACTATTTATATTTTGAAAATTAATTTTATACATATTTATTTATATAAAATATATATTTATATGAATTATCGGTAGAGGCGGGGTGGGGAATGCTTCTCTCTTCTCTGTTTCGCTGCGATTTGGGGACAAGTTTTTATTCCCATCCCGCCTCCATTCTCAATTATTATTCCCTATTTCCGCTCTTTTCGGGATGGGGTCCCGTCTTCATAAGGAAAATTGTCATCTCTAAAAATGAAAAGATTTTAAAAATTACAAAGGATTTTTAGCATTTTAAAGGAAAGATTAAGATTTCCTTAAAACAAAGGAGAAGAAAGAGTTGAGTAGTTTTATTACTTCTTGTAAATATACTATGTGTAAACTAGCCTTGTTTGTTTGTGTTTTGTCACTTATATAATTTTAACAAACGTTCCAGGACATTATTCATGATTTTTGGATTGATTCCAAGTGCTAACTTAAAATAGAAGAAGAAATAATTTGCAGTGCTAACTTTATGTTATTAATAGATAATTGAAAATAAGAGATATATACCAATATACAAAAATATAAAATTGAAATTACAACTGAAATTGAAATATAACGACAATACCAACAATGACAATGATAACAATATAATGACAATAATAATAATATAAAGGAAAGATGTAGAAAGAAATCAAAATGTTTAAACTAAAACATACCGAGGCTCGAAGACACTAGAGAGAGACCGGAGGAATTTCTGAGAGGAGAAGAAGACTCTAAAATTTTAATATGTCTCAAATGAGGAGGTAAGGATTCTTTTTATAAGGGGTCCTTTTATAGGAGTTAGAGGAGACAATGATTTTTTTCCTTTTTCATGTGGGACACAGAGGCTTTACAAACTTCATGGAATTTTTCTCTGGTTTTTCTAATTTCATGTGAGCACTTTAAGAGTCAATTTCTCATTCACTCATTCATCATTTTAAGCATATGAAAATATCATTTCGATATTCTCACAGCAGAGAACACAAATCTACATTGTTCCGTCACTAGCATGAGTGGGAACTGCTCAAAATCGAACCTTAAACTGGTCCCTCAAAAGGGTTTCACCACTACAAATAGTAAGTAGATGACGCCTAATTAACCACATTTTCTAGAAAACTATTGTCTAATGTGCTTAAAAAAATTCGGAATGAAGATTTTTGTATTTCAGAAATCTATAGCGCACAAACGGTTTTCAAAAAAACGTCATCTAATATGGTATATTAGACGACGGTTTTTTTAAAACTGTCGTCTAATGTAAAATATTTTCAAAAAAAGAGGCGGATCTTTCCTCACCCAATCTTTTTCTAAATTTTTTTGAAGTTTTATTATCTATGTATAACTTCAAATACTCTCTTCAATCTCCCTCTCTTTAATATACAAATTTTAAGTCTATTCTCTCAAACCCCCCTATCAAATTCCTTCTCTCTCACAATACCTAAAGGTTTTATCTCTAATCTCTTCTCTTCTACACTCATCACTCCCTCTAATATACATCCTTCACACCCTCAACCTACCACACCTCCATGATTGTCACAACTGCCACCATGTCTATACACATCGTAAGCGATCATGACCTCGTAAACATATCCGCCACCACATCTTGAGCATAAAAAATTAGAGTACTTCTCATTGAAATTAGATTTTTTTTTTTGTTTGAAATTAGAGTTTTCTTTAAATTTATATGTATTTTTGTTGTTCTATTTTGTTGAAAAGCCTTGCCTATGTATGTATGAGAAGGAGAATTTGTAACATCTTTCTTTAAAAATTTTCAGTATGTTGTTTAATGAACTAGTTTTTATAAATTGTGCAGAATATTTGAAGAAATTGTTGTTTGAACAAAGAACTAGATTTTTACGAATTTTTTTAGACTTTTAATGACGGTTTTGGTGGAATTGTCGTTAAAGTTGCACATAAGATATTGGTTTTTCAGAAAAAACCGTCGTCTAATGTGCCTTTTCTGAAACCCTCAGCATTTCACATGCGTATTAGACGACGGTTAACAACTGTCTTTGTTTCTCTTAGACATTTAATGACTCTAGATACGACGACGGTTTTCAAACCATCGTTGATCTTTTGATGACGGTTTTTAACTGTCGTCTTATCTCCCATTTGTTCTAGTGTTTTCCAGCCATTTTTCCAACGATTCCTGATATGAATGAAATTGACGGAAGAAAGGAAATGAAACAACAAAGTTTAATTTGGTGATAGAGTTCAACGGTCGAAACTACATAGGATAGGTAGGTATTACTTTTTGAGCCTTCCTTTATGAGAATATATTCACTTTACTGACGAAACAGTAATATGATATCCTTAAACTGTTCTGTCATTCATGTAAATGATGATATACCTCACACACAAATTTTTCTTGACACAATTCTGTGGTCATTGTTATGTTCATGTTGGTCATAAACATCTCCTTGGTTTTGCCAGAGTTTTTAAAAAATTGAGCCCTACACAATTCTTCTTTGAAGTGGCCCCCTTCTCTCTACATAAGTGATATCTTATTTAAGAGTAACCCATATTACGCTTGGTAGAATTCTCGACGCACAAGAATCATTAAAAGCATAACTTATCCTTTTCTCTACAGGCATCACTGTTTTTATCATAGGAATGGACAAGAGGTAATTCCCCACAGGGATCTAACTTGGTCTTTACAATTAGGTTGTCCCTTTAAACCTAGATCTTATATCAAATAGGTTGGGTTTCTATTAGATCAAGTACATTCTATTTCATGGGCAGATGGGCTTTAGTCTCATTCCCCTCGATGATTTATCAACTGATTTTTGGTTTAAACCTTTGGTTAATGGATCCACAATGTTATCCCTTGACTTCATTTAGTCAACAGAGATAACTGTATTTGAGATTAGTGTTTAATGGTATTGTATCTGTGATGCATGTATTTAGACTTACCAATATAGATCACATTGCTCTGCGCCCTTTCAATTGTCGATTGTTTATTAATATGTATGCAGATTGCCGACACAGATTTTGGCCACTTTGGAATATCCCATAAAAATTGACATGACCATTATTCAGCCCCTTCTCCACTCAAATTCCAATGTAGATCTGGTTATCATATTATGTTTTGAGGATTCCCATGGTACAATAGCACTTCTGAATGTGAATTCATATCTACTAGTTGATTTTATTCAGTTCGCATAACTGTATCCTTGCAGAATAACTGGGTATCTAGTATAGTGAAACTCATAATTAACTACGAGTATACTCAAGGTATTAAATACTCATACTATTGTATGCACGCAATTTACTAACTGTGTAGACAATTGTAGGTAATACTTTAAAATTTTCAGAATTTCGTGTGATGATAATATAAAAATACAAAAAAATTTTATTCATAAAATATTTCATCATACAAAATATTCACAGCGGAAGATTCCCACAATATAAACCGTCTTGTATTATATCTAAAATAATGACACAATATAAGAACTCGTAACTTTTAATATTTAGAGACAATGCTTACACAAGATCATTAGCCGACGTTTTCGTCTACACAGATTTTCCAGACTATTCTCAAGCTCGACTGCACTTGGCGAATGGACGCCATATGCACTAAAAAATAGTCAATTGGTAATATGAACAATGAGAACAATGTCGAAGCCTAGCTAATATTTAATTATTGTTCTTAACTCAAATGCTGAAGCCTACATATATATTTTGATGGGTGGTTGGAAACTTGGATGTGTTAGATGGGACATATCCTCGCTATCTGAATTGAGTAGAAGAAGCAAGAATATATCTGGATTTATTTAGGGTTTCTCTGGTAAATAGGTTCAAAATATGGTAGTTTGAATTTTTATGGTTTTAATTGAATAGTTTGAAATACTAGTTTGAACTTTTGGTTCAAAATATTAAAAATAAGGGGGCCTTAAACTCATAATTCTTAAGGTTTTTTTTTTTTTTTTTATTCAAAATTAAGTCAGTGTAACTTCTTGGTTCAAATTCTTGTTTTGCATTGCAGGTGTGCTCTTTTTATTAGTGTGTGTGTGTGTGTGTGTGTGTGTGTATATATCCATTTCTTTCATTAGTTAATATACTCAATCTTTATACTCCTAAAAAAATTTGATTCCCTAAAAAAAAATGTTATGAAGATGTTAAATCGTATATTAAAGCACGAATTACCTTGTGAGAAATTTATATAATGCTTAACAATTATTAATTTTAATAAAATATCAGTTGTAATTATTAGCTCTTACTGGGAAAACTTTCTGCCCCGTCGTTGGCAGTTCATAAAAGAGAAGATACGAGCTCGTTTGGTTTGATGAGCCTCATCAAAGGCTAGAGGTGATGAGTGCTAGAGAATCGTCCCATAGAGAAGAGAGAGAATGAAGAAAGTGAATATGAGAGAGAAGAGAAGAAAGAGATTGAAAAGTTGTGCTGTTGTGGACTTCTTTTTTTTTTTTTTTTCTTTCATTTTACTCGTTTAGTGGCAAAAAAAAAAAAAAAACTAAGTATTTTATGACATTAATTAGATATAAAAATGGGTGTCTAAAATTCTTCAATGTTTAAAAACTGCCCATTCATTAAATTTTCCAAGTCAATCTTGGGTCCTTTATTCCGATGAAAGATTAATCTTCAGTTCTTATAGTTTACCTAGAAGAGACTTACTAATAAACTAAGGAAGATTTTATGGTGCATTTTGTGTAAATATTGTTGAGTATTCCCTCCATTTATTGACGACATTTTGTTGTTGGATCACAATTTGTATTTTTAAATGCGAGAAAAAGAAACAAATACCCCTTAAAACATATAAGTATTGAATTTTTACTCCCAGCTTACACTTGATTAATATCTTTTAATAAAAAAACTATATTAGTTAAAAATGTATTAAGTAAGAATAAATAGTTAAAGTCTTAAAACAATGCATTCAAATGGTGAGTTCACTAATTTTCTCATTAAACTAGGATCTTATTTGTAAAAAATGTTTGGAGTGCACCAACAAAAAAGGAAAAAAAAATTAATTAAACTAACATGTGGTTCTAAAGTTATATATATAGGTCAGAAAAAAGTGAAACTACACTTTAATTGAAGGTTTTTAACGATCAGTTCAGAATCATAATGGTAATTGGTTGGACTAATGAAATACAATGCATAATTACTTAATTTTAGTGACAATAAAATAGGCAGAGGAGGTGACAACTAAGGTAGGGTTTCATATACTAATAAAAACATGTCGTTTTTGGTAACACGAGCAAAGCATTGTTTATGGACAGATGAAACCGCAGTTAGAAAGATTCCTAATATTAAACGACAGTTTTCCTAAAGGGCGGTCTCGGTCTAAGACAAACTCATCAATGAGAGTTTGCCACTTCTGCTTTCCTGAGAGGAAATATTGCAACCGTTTCTTTTGTTCTTTCTTTGCTTCTCTGACCGCTCGGTTCTTCTCTCAAACCCAGTGAAAGAAGAGAGAGAGAGAGAGAGAGAAATGGGTTCTCTTCTCTCTGTAGAATATTCATCTCTATCCTCTCACACAGACGTTATCAATTTCGCATGTAACCTCCTATCTATACATACCACTCCAGCTCTGTATTCCCAAAATCAAATAGAGAAGTACCTCTCTCTCTCTCTCTCTCTCTCTGTAACGTTAAAAACCTTTCTGCGTTTCTTAGTTTTCTCGTAATCAATGGCACTTATGGAGTCTCAGTCTCTCAAGCAGCGGCTCTCTGAAGTTATCCGTTCCTTGGAGCAAGAAGTACTTAGTCTCTCTCTCTCTCTCTATATATATATATATATATGTGTGTGTGTGTGTGTGTGTTTAATGTAAGTATATATTGACTTTGAAAATGTGTATGAGGTAGATGGATGAGAAGTGCTAAATCTAAGTTGAATTTTGTTATTAGACATCTAGTTCCGTGGTAGTTGCTGTTAAGGAAAGAATTAAGAAGAAGAATTTTTGTAACTTATTATTTAATAATTGGTTTAAATGGGGTCTCTTTTTTCACCATTTTCCTTTTATTGCCTTCTGTTAGTGATTCAAGGACAATGATAAGAGTAGCACATATTTTTATCTTAATGTGTCTGGTGTTTTGGTGTTTTGGTATTTTGATATTGTTTTAGCACTAATAAACCTTGTGTGAAACATTATTTGAGCATTTCAGTTTGGGTTGACTGGGGTACTATACCACTGGGATTTAAAATGTCACATAATATATTTCATATATCCTCACTTATAATTTCAATTGGATGATTTTGTTTTTTAATTCTGTAAATGCAGGGCTACTTGGATTTTCATTTCAGGATGGCTCAATCGGTTAAGAAATTCAATGGTTCATTCGCCTTTTTGGAGCTCATTTCGACCTTTCGCGCTGACTGCCAATCTACCTTGCGGGTTCTCAGACAAGAACTGTACTATTCAGTCTTTGATTTGATTTTTCATGAATTTTGAATTCACCTTTGGTTGGTTTATACGTTGATGCTACTAAATTTTCTCCATTGTTTTTATTGTGCAGCGATCAACCTATTATAAGTTTTCAGGACATGGAACTGCTTTGTATCAAAATCAAAGGGAGCACGTCAAGGTAACGACACGATTTTTTTCTGTCTCCATGCATTCAATTAAGAACTATAATTGCATTTATTGAGATTGCACGCGCTGGATAAACTTGACAATGATTTTGGTCCTTTAGAATCTAGGAGATCGGCGAATTCTTTCGTGACACGTGGTATGTTAGTCAAGAATATGTATCTGATCGATCATTATAGTTTTTTTTTTCTGACAATAAAGATTTGCTTGTCGTCTGCAGGGATCGTCGTAACGGAAAATTTTATTCATTAATGTTACCATATGCCATACAGGAATTTCATTAGAAGTACCAAATCCATAAAAATGCGTGGTGATGGCTTTGTTGGAATATACCTAAATAAGAATTCTGTTGACTTAATAAGAATTCTTTTGATGCTTTCATGTGTTTCACTTAATAGAATTTTGTTGAAATTTTCATGTCAAGGAACTACGTATTGCATCAAATCAAAGCAAGCACACCATGGTAATAAAAAAGGGTTGTTTTGTCCTACACTAAGTTAAGAACTAAAATCTTACTTGTTAAGGTTGCAGATTAGAAGTCAACTTGTTCGATTATAATTTTAGAATCTATGAGATCTAAAAATCCTTTTGTCACATGTGGTGTTCTAGCAAAAAGATATGGGATTGATCATTTAATGTTTTGTTTCTATCACACGAGACATTTTTGTCGTATGTGAAGCGCGTCGTAACAAAATTTAGCTTTCCTTATATTGCCATTCCGTAACGGAAAAATTGAAAACCAAATTCATAAATATTCATGATTTTGGCTTTTTTGGAATATACCAAAATAAGAAGCATGTTTTTTTCATGTGTACTAATGCTCAAGGACGAAAAAGTCGTGATATTTTCATCTTTTTATTTTAATAAAGTTCTGTTGACTTCTTACTAATGCTGATTAAGTCAATTAGTTGAGTGTTAGAAGTTCCAATGCGGAACATATTGGATTGTTAAGTCAGATGACGTTATAATAATTCATGGCTAAGCCTTTCAATCCTTTTTGCATGTTAGGCTTTCAATTGTCATTTGTTATGTTCTTTTGTAGTGATTCAACTTTTTACTCGAACAACAACGAGCATCTTTTTCAATAATTTTTTTCCCTTTCCAATGCTGCTAGCTAAGTTTGAACCTGGACTTGATTTATGCTCATTTATTAAGAGAATGAAGTATTTAAAAAAAAAAAAAAAAAAAAAAAAAAAAAAAAAAAAAAGAGAGAAGAAGAAGAAAACCGATGTAAAGGAGTCAGAAAATATTGTTTTGCATTCATGTTGTTTGTTTATATTATTTTGTCTATATTTTCGAAGAGAAATGAGATAGTTAAAAAACAGAGAGAGAAGAAGAAGAAAACCGATGTAAAGGAGTCAGAAAATATTGTTTTGCATTCATGTTGTTTGTTTATATTATTTTGTCTATATTTTCGAAGAGAAATGAGATAGTTGCCTTTACTTTTAGGATAGCTAAAGATCAACTATCAAGCTTGTTTTGTTTATATATAACTTTAGTTTCTTCTTTTGCATTTTTTTTTAAGATGCATCACAATGTGAATTCCATCTGAGCTTCCTCTTTTTTGGCTGAATTTGGTGTTGCAGCATTGGTGTTCCGCGTATGACGCTCGCTTGCAGTGATCTGAGGCAGGCTATTTGTAACAATTCTAAAGAGGAGTGAGTATATCTTTCATGAACTTAAATTAAGTTGGAGCTTTTTTTTTTTTAATTTCAATTTGCAATTTCATATTAGAACTTAGATAAAACCAACATTAGTCATTGGTTTTAGAAGCGATGTAAAGGAACGCGACTATCCCTAACGGAGGGACATGAGAGTTCCAAGGAGGGATCATAGAGATTGATAAATATTAGGACAAAAGTATGAAACAGGGACAAAGATGGCTTGAAATGAAAACTCCCCTTTACATTGATTTTAAATGGTAATTTCAACGTATTCCGCAAACCGATGCTTATTTTTTGGGCAAAGTATCTATAACAAATGTATAATCCTGGCTTTAAGGAAGGAGATAATAGATGAGGCAAACGAAATGTTCATGATACAAGCTGTATTACAGTGACGATGGGTATAAAAATCCATTAAATTTCATGTACTTATAGCAATTTGAAAGAGAAAATTGCTTGGTACTTGTGCTTAAAGCATTCTTCTAAGAGGTAAGATCAAGTTTTCAAGAAAATTGTTTGGTACTTGTGCTTAAAGCATTCTTCTAAGAGACACATTAATGTTAGTCTGAAAAACCTTGCATGAAATGCTTAATGTCCCTAATGGATGACCTTTAGACCCGGGAGTTTCGCGTATGAGCGTTTAACAGATTAAGGGATCATTTTGTCGTCAATCTCTTCGTACATCATGTTAATATCTCGGAAAGATCAGTGTCGTTTGTTGTTGTTTTTGTTTTTTTTTCCTGGTCTTTTCTATTATTTCATATTTATCAAAATTCTAGTGTTCATCCCTCCAAACCATGTCACTAAATTAGATGTATCATCATTGATCATGGTTCCTTTTCTCTTTCTCTACTAATGACTAGTGAAAAGTCAGTATGCAATAAATCGGATAACTAGAAAAGGATAAAATTATATGCACTAATCTTTGCCTTATTAGACTTTATGTTTGGAATTATGGGTTTTCTTTTCAATTACATACAATGCTTAACCACACGTTACGCGTTCTCCTAGGTGTATCGTGGCATTGAACCGAATCAAGCATGAATTCCAGGCTATGCAAGACAAGTTGGATCTTATTTGTCAGGTACTGCAAATCACTATTCGCTCATTTTCAATTCTTTTTCTCCTTTTTAAGTTTTCCTACTTAAGCTATTAGAATTCCTGTTTTTAAAATTAGTAAACACTAAAAAGAGAATTACGATTATTTCCAATTCCACCTCCTAACAAGTAAATAAAAATTATGACCCCTCTTGTCTTTTTATTATTATTATTATTTTTTTTGGTTAATGAAAATTCGCTTCCCTCCAATTCTTGTTCTTATGGGGGTTGTGTGTTGCAGTTACAATTATTTCTAATTCCACGTCCTAACAAGTAAAATGATGATGTGGCACTAATTCTTTTGAAAATATGCCCCAAATTATTGATTTTAAGTCAACTTGTCCCCCAATATTAAAAGATCAGGCGACAAATCGATACAAAATCTATAGTTCAGGAGACGTTTATGAATAACATTAGAACTAGTTTGGAGGGGAAAAATGAGCCTTTTTCAAAATTCAGTGGACATGTTGGAACATGATACAAAGTTCACGCGACATTTTTATGATATTAATCCTAAATTATAATCCCTCATTTTTTTTTTCACTGCCATTTTTCTACTCCCCATGAATTCTTGTTCTTATGGGGTTGTGTGTGTTGCAGCTTGAGAGGAGAATCGTCACTCTTGAATTTGAGCTGGCCCCATGATGACGTCGTCAATGCATCTTCTAATGTTTGTTGAATGTGGGAATGTGGGAATCTGATCTATCTTCTGTTTGGACTTTGGTGATCAAATTTGCCCTTTACTTTCATGGTGTCTTTTAAGTAAATTTTAGTCGAGACTTTTTCGGTCAATTGTTAAGGTTAAACTGTGGTTTCTTTTTTTTTTTTTTGGGGGGGAATAATAATTGGTTTCTTTTGTTTCTCTTTAATGCGTTTACTAATCAATAATTCAAATAATTAAATTCCAAGAAAAAGAAGAATCAAATATCCGTAGAATTGTGGAGAAATTTATGTAAGCGGTGGGAATCAAAGTGCCTCTTATTCAGGAAATAAATTCTCCATTTAAATAGATCTACCTCAATTAATTTCTAAAAACAGAAGTAATTATTATAATACATAAAATCACAAACAAAAGTAATTTTTTTTATTTTTACCCTGAAACTTTTATTTTTTTTCGTTTTGGTCCATTTTGTCCTAAAATTTATTTATTTCCTCATTTTAGGTATCTTTTTTTTTTATTTTTTTCGTTTTGGTTGCTTT
The DNA here is from genome assembly GCF_000414095.1 of Morus notabilis. Taxonomy (NCBI): domain Eukaryota; kingdom Viridiplantae; phylum Streptophyta; class Magnoliopsida; order Rosales; family Moraceae; genus Morus; species Morus notabilis. The sequence goes on from NW_010357686.1 coordinate 42,601, forward strand.
TACTCTAAAACTTATTTATTTCTTCATTTTGGTCCTTTTTTATCTTTGTTTTTCATTTTTTCATTAAAACTTTTTTTTTTCGTTTTGATTCTTTTTGTCTTAAAATTTATTTATCTTTTCATTTTAGTGCCTTTTATCATTTTTTTTAGCTTCTTACCTTAAAAGTTTATTAGTTTTTCATTTTGGTTCCTTTTTAAGATTTTATAATCAAACGCCTTATACTTTTAACAATAACACAACAATTAAAACTTATCCCCACATGCATATAGCATATAGAGTTCAACTAACATGTATATACATTTGTTGTTTTGTCTTGTTAGTTGCAACCAATAATGACTTTTTGTCATATGATTGGCTTACATATATTTTACATATATTAACATTGACCCTTTACTGAAATGCTTGGGTTAGTTTTTTTAAACCTTTTTTATGTTAAAAAATTATTTGTTTTAATTTCTGTAATTATTAGATAATTTGAACAATAATACACAAGAAAAGTATTGTCTATAAAAATACATTTTCTAAAGATCCACAAAATTAACCCTAAATACTTCACATATTATAAGAAAACTAGTGATAGTGACGCATATAAACTAACCTTTATCCGCTTTTTATATATAATTATATATATATATATATGTATATAAACCTTACACGAACATAAAAGTCAAATATTTCATTGTAAATAACAATTATTTTAACCTTTAAAAAAAAAAACCTTCTACTGGCTCCCTGGATCTCCAAAAAGGATATGTATTAATGTAGATTTATGAGCTTTAAATCAATCGTCAAATGGGTGACTTTCTTGCTTAAAAAGAATTTCATTAACTAGTTCTCAACATAATTATCATCGATTATTTATTACACATAACTTTCAAGGTAGTTAACATATGATTGTTAACTGAAACATTGTGCTAAATATATATATATATATATGTATATACATTTATATTTTTACACCATTAAAGCAGTATATAAGGAAATAACATCTCCAAAACTTACGGCAGCATATATGTATAACGAAATTTCAATAAAAGAAAAATATCAAACTCCATACTAAATTGTTTCAAAAAAAAGGACATCAAATTTCACAAAAGCACTTTAGTGTTGAAGTGCTTTGTGACTTGACATAAGTGGAGACCACACCGTCCTTCTCTTCTTGGCCAAATTTCCAAATAATGCAGTTTGTTGCCATGGCAGTACTAGTACGACCATTAATGGCCTAACCAACTCTGCCTCTACCAAAAAAGTGAATTGAAATAACATTAAAAAGAAAAAAAGAGAGAATACTTGATGCACAAAGATTGGCAAGTTCAAAAAGACGATTGGATTGTACATTTCTTAGTGCACTTGAACTGTAACATTTTCTACTTGTGACTCAGATTCATGTAGACTGCCACGGTGCTGAATCAACTGCGGTGATGGATGATTCTCGGAGTCGATGTGATGGCAATGTGTCAACAGCCGCGGTAAAGTTGCAAAAAGTCTACAGGAGTTACCGCACCCGGCGGAGGCTGGCAGATTCCGCTGTGGTTGCTGAAGAGTTATGGTACGTGCTAATTGACCGTATCTGATATGTTACTCTTTGGTTTTGAATTGAATCACTCTTTGTTTTGCCTGAAAAATGATGGGATTTTTGGTTGGAGGTGGCAAGCTATAAACTATGCAAGGCTGAATTACAGTACGGTTTCGTTTTTCGATTCCCATAAATCGGAAACGGCAGCCTCAAGGTGGAGCAGGATCAGCCTGATTGCTTCAAAGGCATGTTGCTTACTTCTCATAAAGTCTACAATTGCTTCCACGAGTCTTCCTTGATCTTTCTTTTAGAGTACTTTAGACAATAAAATTGAGAACAAAGAGAGATAATAAACATGATTGGAGTTTTTCTTCTTATCTTTTTTCTTTCTTTTTCAGATTGGGAAGGGATTATGTGAGAATTCCAAGGCCCAGAAATTAGCTTTTCAACATTGGATTGAAGCTGTAAGCTTTTTTTAGTTAATTGCTCATCTTCTTATCATAATTACTACAATTGTCATGTTGGTGATAATAATGTTGATGCATTGCAGATAGATCCAAGACATCGTTACGGTCACAATCTCCACTTTTACTATGATGAATGGTGTAGAAGAGATGCGGGGCAGCCATTTTTCTACTGGTATGCACAGATTTTCTTTAATGTTATGTACTTCTCCTTGGTGTTCTTGTCACATTGACACCTTACGTGCATGTCTTGTTCTCTTTTTGCCATCTCTATAAATAATGGTGCAACAGAAATCTATCTCAAGTTGTAATTTCTGAACTACGTCCCTCTTCAACGTTGTGACATTTCGAAGGCATAGAATTAAAGTAGAAAGGATGGATCCAAGGAATTTGTACGTATCAACAAGCAGTTTATCAGAGATGTTTGTTGCTTACCAATGCCTTATATGTGCCTGATCTTTTGCCCGATTTTCACCTTTCTTTCGCCTTTCGTAATTAGAAACTGGTGATATCATCGTATTCGAATGACCTGACAAAAGGATTGAAGGCACTTATCGCGGTTTAGGTGGCCACAGACAATGTTATGATTAACAAAACTATAACATGCAAAACTTTGCACCTATCTGTTATAGGATTTGAGTTATTATAGGAAATGAAAAGCCTAGACAAGTCTAGAAACTTCAAGGACTCGTTCACTTCGCGAATTCGAGTTGAGATGCGATATTTTTTAAGAGCTTTTAACTGTAATAAAAAAAGTTAAATGTGACATTTTCTGGGAGCTTTTAACTATAGAAACCTAGAACTGAAAATTTAAATCGGTGAAATGAACAAGGCTTAAGTGACTTCAAAGAACTAGAAGTAGAACAACTAGTTTAATATATGTCAGGAAGCAGCTGCAAAAACCAGACGTAGTGTCAAATGTTTTCCATACAAAATTATTGACCATGACCAAAAGTTCTGTAAGATTCAAAATTAAATTATCTTATCTGGTACCGATCCATAACTTTGATAAGACGAATGGATACAGAAACCCGGTGCTCTTATTTCTAGCTTCCAATTGTAGATGAATCGTAACCAGAATGGTTAAAACCTAAGATGAACAACTCTTATAAAGATCTTACTCTTTTAACACATTTTATTGTGTACCTATGCAGAAAATCCTTTTACTTACTTTTAGGTAGAAATAAGACTTCTGTTCCAACTGAGAGAAACCTAATGAGAAGGAGGGATATGTACAAGCTAAGGATTTCACAGTGCACTAAAATGCAGTTTCTATCCAAAGAACTCTGATGAAAGGTTACAAGATTTTTCTATTACTTTTCATTTGCATTGTAGCATGTCCAAATTATCATGTTGCACAATGGAAAACATGTTACTGAAGTACTTACATATTTTATCTTGTGCAGGTTGGATGTTGGAGATGGAAAAGAGGTCGATCTCACGGATTGCCCAAGATCAAGGCTAAGAGAAGAGTGCATCAGATATCTTGGACCGGTACCAAAAGCGAAACATCAAACTTTTTACAAATCAGAATTCAATCCGGAATTCCAAGATGTTCCCTAATAATTGAGAAAAATTGAAGGAGTTTTGCTGAAAATGAAACAATGACCATCAAATTTTTATTGTTGAATTTTAACAAAAACTAGACCATATAATATATCTTTTGGTTACCCTTCACTTGGTGACAGAATGAGGATTTATTTGAGTTCGGTGGGAGCACAAATAAAGACAAAATTTATAAGCTAAAATACTTTAGAAAATAAGTCAACTTCTAATATTTCTTAGTAATATTAGTAGGGCCCGAATTCAGATTTATAAACTTCAAGATAAATATCCTTTACTTCTCTCATGCTCATTGTGATCATCTTTCATGAAACCAGCAAGAGAGAGAATCCTATGAGTATATTATTGCTGAAGGGAGGATGATGCACAAACTAACTGGCAATCTCCTGGACACTAAGAATGGAACGCAAAGCAAAAAATGGATCTTTGTAATGAGTACCTCTAAGAATCTTTATGTTGGAGAGGTATGGACTCAGATGCTCACACACTGCTTGTTTAGCAGCTTTGCTAATTGCAGAATCTTCTGGTGTTTTGTTTTATTTTTTTATTTTATTTTATTTTTCTTATCTTTTTCCTTTTCCAGAAAAAGAAGGGATCGTTTCATCATTCCAGTTTCCTTGCAGGAGGAACCACCTTGGCTGCTGGAAGGCTCATGGCAGAATGTGGAAAGCTCAAGGTACAATGCGTCTGGTTGGATCTTCTAGTTTTGGGATGCAGAGATATGACACTAAATAAGAGATGATGATGAAAAAAAAAACCCCCCATTCCACCCTGTGTCTTCAAAAATGCAGAGATTATCGTCGTGTTTTAAGAAAGACAAGGGTGAATTTTGCCTGATTCGAAAAACGCGGGAGATAATCTGTATTTTTTCAAAAGCACAACATAGATTCTTACATTTTGATTAAACACAGGGGAGGTTTAGTCAAAATTGAAAGACCCTGAATGTAAATAAGCATAAACTATACTAATTCAACTTTCTTATATACTTGTGAAGAATAATCACATAAATAAAGAAGCTTTAATTGCAGTAAAAGAATTATACCGTCAAGTTCTTTCTTTCAAGTGTCTAATAAAGATGGCGCGTGGTTGAAGGTCAATTTTTTTCTCCGTATTCGTAACCTCCAGAGTGTATCGGCATATAGCGGACATTACCGTCCTACTGATAAAAGCCTCAGCAGCTTCCTCACTTTCCTCAAAGAGAATGAAGTCAACCTTGATGAAGTTCAGGTACACAACTCACATATATTATAATCCTGTATGACCTTTTCCTGCTTCTGCACCTTTTATCGTCCTTTATTTTTGTAACTATTACAATGAAAGGACACTGATGTTTTACTTCTTCCGCTTCATTTTATCTTCAATTTACATATACTTCAGGTAATGTCTCCCATGGAAGATAATGAGCACTATGATATTAGCATGTCATGTCGACAAGGACGTACATTTCAACAGATAAAAGCTCTTATATCACCCTCGCTTCATGTGCCTGGGGAAACAGAAAACGACCAACATTCTGAATCGTGTGGATCTAGTCAAGTTAGCAGAATCGGTAGTTACCAAAGAACCTTATCCAGTAATCTCCAGAGCCCTCAAACAAGGGTGCCAAAGAAAGAGATCCTGCAGAGAATCAAGTCCAAGAAGGAAGCAAGTTCTTACCAACTAGGTGAACAGCTATCTTTGAAATGGTCTACTGGAGCAGGGCCAAGAATTGGGTGTGTTGCAGATTACCCTACGGATTTAAGGGCACAAGCACTGGGTTTCGTCGACCTCTCGCCAACACTGCACTTAGCAGCATCAGCTTCTGAACCTTCGTCGGGCTCCAAATCATCACTTAAACCTTGCAGGATAATGTGAGCTGAATGTAAAAAGGATACGCATTCTTACGAGCATCGCAAACTTTACAAGTTTTCTAGAAATGTAAATTTCTTCATTTATTATTGTCATAATCTGTAAGGAACCTGGTTAATCACAGCCAAACACACACAACTCACACACAGATGCACAGCAAGAAGAAATTGAAAGGAATCAGGGTAGCTTTTATTGAATTCAACCGGCAAACAACGATTACAGTAGACAATCTAACACAGTAAACCCGAGATTTCAAGTACTCCAGAACTCCTAGCCACCGACGGTGGGAACAGTACAGAGACAACCAAGGGAATTCAACCCCCTTGCCCTAATCCTCTCCTGCCCCCCAAATACCCTGATTCCTACTTGCCTTTGCCACGTCACCTGTCTAGCCACTTTTTGAAATTACTTCTTGACCCCCAACTCTAGTCTTTTTGTCACTCTTACCCCTCCTAGTGTAAACGTTTGTCAATACGGGTCTGACAGTACCCCCCCTTCGAGATCAACCTTGTCCCCAAGGTTGAAGTCAAGAAATTGCCGACGAATTGAGTCTAGTGGCTCCCAAGTCGCCTCCCCCTCCGGCAGCCCCTCCCATTGAATGAGGAGGTCCAAGCCAGAAGGTCCTCCAACGCGAGAATAGCGGGTTCACAACACGGCTGCCGGTCGAACCAAGAGCTCGAGCTCCTCTATAAGCTGTGACGGCAAGGACTGACTTGCTGGGGTGTCGCCCCGAAAGGCCTTGAGCTGTGAAACATGGAAGACCGGGTGGATACGTGCGTCTTCCGGAAGCAGGAGCCGGTACGCAATGGTACCAATCTTCTCAGCAATCTCGAATGGACCATAGTAGTGAGGAGCCAACTTCTCATTACGCTTCTTGGCTAAGGACTTCAGCCGGTACGGTCGCAACTTGAGGAGTAGCCAATCCCCAGGCGCAAAACTAACTTCTCACCGCCGCTGGTCAGCAAAATGCTTCATGCGTTGCTGTGCATTCGCCAATTGTTCCTTGAGCTCTTCCAGCATGTCGTTATGTAGCTGCATTTGCTTGGTCACCTCCTCATCCATCGAAGGAGTGGTCCTGAAATTGGTACAAAACAGGTGGATGCTAGCCATAAACTATGTAGAAGGGTGTATGCTTCGTCGAAGCATTGTAGGTTGTGTTGAACCAGTACTCAGCCCAAGAAAGAAACTTCAGCCACGACCTTGGCTTAGCCCTGGTGAAACACCATAAATATGTCTCCAAACAGCGGTTGGCCCGCTCAGTTTGGCCATCGGACTCGGGGTGATAGGTTGAGCTTGTGCGCAACTGAGTTCCTTGGAGTTTGAAGAGCTATCTCCAAAATGAACTCATAAAGATAGGATCACGGTCGCTCACAATCGAACGAGGAACCCCGTGGAGCCGAACGATCTCACATACGAATAGCTCCGCCACAGACTTCGCCGAGAATAGACGAGCAAGGGGGCAGAAATGTGCAAACTTGGACAACCGATCCACCACAACTAGGCTTGTGTCCCGTCCCTCCGATTTAGGGAGGCCGCCTATGAAATCCATAGAAATGTCCTCCCAAATCCTATTAGGAATTGGAAGGGGTTGCAACAGCCCCGCCGGAAGCATAACCTCGTTTTTGGAACTTTGACAAACCTTGCACCGAGCCACATAGTCTTGTATTTCCTCTTTCATGCCCGGCCAAAACACATTGCTTGACACCCGCTTATAAGTGCAAAAGAAGCCCGAATGGCCACCAATCACCGAGTCGTGGAACTCGTGCAACAATCGAGGTATCCATGGTGAGGAACACGGTAAAACCACCCGTCCTTTATAGAGCAACAACCCCGCCTTCTCACTGTATCCATCCTGAACTTGCTCCTCAGCCAATAGTTTTGCGAGCAACCCCTAACACTGGTCATCCCCCCACTAACCCCTCCTAATGTCCCCCACATCCAACAGCTGTGGAATGGAAATGGCAGTAAAAGTCATTAGCTGCTTATCACCCCTCCTAGACAACACATTAGCGGCTCCCGGTTTGAATTACACCTCAAAATCATACCTAAGAAGCTTGGTAACCCATCGCAATTGCTCTGGTGGAAGCACTCGTTGATCCAATAGGTACCGAAGACTTTGTTGGTCAGAGCGGACCATAAAGCGTGGTCCCAGCAAGTAGTGACGTCACTTTTGTATGGCAAACACCACTGCCATCAACTCCCTCTCATAAACCAATTTCAGCCTACTTGACTCCGATAGTGCTTTGCTAAAATAAGCAATGGGCCGGCCCTATTGCATAAGGACAGCCCCTAGGCCAGCCCCTGATGCGTTGGTCTCAATCAAAAAGGTCTTGCTAAAGTCCGGCATAGCCAACACCGATAATGTGGTCATGGCCCTCTTAAGGGACGCAAAAGCTCCTACCGCCTCTTCCTCCCAACCGAAACCACCTCGTTTGAGCAAATTGGTCAAGGGCCATGCAATCTCACCGTAGCCCCACACAAACCGGCAATAGTATCCGGTCAACCCAAGAAACCCCCATACGTCTCGGACACTCTTAGGAGTCGGCCAAGAGTTAATGGCAGCCACATTGGAAGGGTCCAGCGCAACCCCCTTGCCCGAAATGATGTGGCCGAGATAATCCAAGCTATGGCGGCCAAACACACATTTCTTCAAGTTAGCAAATAGCTTCTCCTACTACAACACCTCTAATACCTTTACCAAATGGCCCCGATGCTCTTCCATGGTCCGGCTATATACTAAGATGTCATAAAAAAACACCAAGACAAATTGGCGTAGGAATGGGCGGAAGATCGAGTTCATAAGGGCTTGAAACGTCGCCGTTGCATTAGTAAGGCCAAAAGGCATCACCAAGAACTCAAAGTGGCCCTCGTGCGTTCGAAGGGCAGTTTTCTCTACATCTTCCTCATGAACTCGTATTTGGTGGTACCCCGCTCTCAAATCCAACTTAGAAAACAACTTCGCTCCGTGGAGCTCATCTAGTAGCTCATCGATGACTAGGATCGGAAATTTATCTTGCACGGTCAATTGGTTAAGAGCCCGGTAATCGACACAGAAGCGCCAACTCCCATCCTTCTTCTTCACTAAGATGACCGGACTAGAGAATGGGCTGCTACTAGGTCGAATGATCCCGGAAGAAATAATGTCGGCCACCAATCTCTCAATCTCCCCTTTTTAGAAGTGTGGATAGCGGTAAGGCCGAATGTTAGGAGGATCAGCCCCATCCTTCAATACAATCCGGTGGTCGCGTGCCTGTTTCGGGGGCAGCCCCTTAATTTCCTCAAAAACATTCCTGAACCCCTCTATCACATCCTGCAACTCCCCCGGTACGACTACCGATTGCTTACCATCCTCCTGCCCTACCACCTCACAGAGTTCCAACAATACCCCCACTTGTCTGCCCCCTACCGTTCGAGTCAGCGAACGAAAACTCACTGGCGTACAACATAAAGCGGTATACCCAATCCAACTCACCCAATTGTCCCCCACCTTGAATTTCATGGTGAACCAAGACCAATCCGCCCGCACTTCTCCCAAGGTCCGCAACCATGTAACTCCCAAAATAATGTTCGTGCTTCCTAAATCAAGTAGGAAGAAATCTTCTACCACCGTGAACCCTTGTACGGACAACTCCAATCCCCTACATACTCCCTGTTGCTTGAAACACATACCGTTGCCAACCTGCACCCCGCATTTGGTCGACAAGTCACATGGTAGCTCTAGTTCTTTCACAATCGTCTCCGACACAAAGCTATGAGACGCCCCACTATCAATCAACACCACCACCACTCGGGAGCCAATTGTGCCCTTAACTTTCATAGTTTTTGCGGAATTGAATCTCATCATAGAGTTAAGGGAAAGGTCTACCTTCTCTTCTGATTGTTCAGTTTCGGAGTCTTCCGATTGTTCAGTTTCAGAGTTCCCTTCCTCCTTTGGTTCGCCTTCCCTAACCAACTCGTCCCCGATGGCCAGCAATAATTGAAGTTGCTGCTTGCTCTTACACCGATACCTGGGGCTGTATTTCTCATCACACTTGAAACAAAGTCCTTTTGCCCTCCGTTGTTGCACTTCATCCTTAGACAAACTCCTATAACCACTCACTCCTCCTCCCCCCCGGACTATTGGAAGAGGATGTCGCGGCCCGTCCACGACCGATCTCCCCTCCCTCTCTTCCGGCATTGGATCGAAAGGAGCACCCTAAAAAAGGCCCACGGCCACTAGTGGCCTCGCTAAATGAATATGACCGTCCCAAACCTCCAGCACGGCCGCGTTTCCACCTTCCTATTTTTTCCACCGCCTCATTCTGATCTTCGATTTGCCGGGCCATCTCCATAACCTCTTAGAGAGCCGTCGACTTATGCATTTTGACCTCAGCGCGCACATCTTCCCTAAGTCCATTTAGAAAAACACCCTTGTAAATAGCACTCGGCTTTCCCAGCACCGGCACTGACAGCAGCTCAAAACGGTCTAGGTAGTCCGCCACTGACCCCACCTGCCTCAAAGCCATAAGCCTCTCCATCGGATCCCCCTCCTTAGCTCTACTAAACCTCTTCAAAATCACTACTAGAGCTGAAAATTCGGGCCGCCCGGCGGCCCGAAAGTGTAGTTCGGGCCGGGCCGGCCCTAAATAATTTTATATAAGCCTAGCCCGTCCCTAAGGCCTGACGGGCCTAGGGCTGGGCCGGCCCAAATCGGCTCGGCCCGGCCCAAACATGATTTATAAAAATTTAAAAAAAATGAATTTATAATAAATAGTGAATATTGTAAAATTTTAATGGAATAAGACTTTATTTATGTAATTATAACTGTCTCATTAAAAACCTTACCAAGAAAAACCCATTGGGATAAAACCTTGGTAAGGAAAAAAGAGTGCAGTATTATTTTCACAGTTACAATTTATATATACTTAAGAAACAAAAATATCTAACTGCCTGCTACACTAATCCCGGCATCAGAAGCGTCATCGTTAATGTATAAGTTTTGAAATTGATCCATTTAATCGTTGTCTTCGACTGTATGTTGCATTTGCAAAGAAGCATTTTCTCAATCTTTTAGACATATTAGCACCTCAACTATTTCTGGAGTCAACGAAGTCCTTCTTTCTTCAATTATCCTCCCAGTTGTGCTAAAGGCAGATTCTGAATACCCCGTTGATACTAGAATAGTTAAGATATCATGTGCTAATATTGAAAGTACTGGAAATCTTACACCTTGTAGCCTCCACCATGCCAAAATTTGAAAATTGTCATCATTATCAGCACCATCTATCACTGAGAATTCTGTCTCAAGGTATCTGTTGAGCTCCCTATATTGTGTCGTCGTTGGTGTTAATGGTGGTGGCATGACACTCAGAGTCGCAGTTGATGACGAACTAGAGCCACCACGATGAGAAAATATAAAATTCCAAAACTTCTTTTTTGAGTGGGCCGGCTGATCTTGTTGCGTTTGTTGAGTTGTCAAGTTACCGAACTTGCTCTCGTAAATTGCATAAATCTCAAACAACTTCTCACGTGTGTTAACAACCTGTGAAGTATAATCTATGTCCAGCTGGCCACCGATATGAGAAATAACATTTTCAAGACCGGATAATTTTACTCTAGGATCCAAAATAATAGTTAAACAATACAAAGGAATTTCAGACCAATATTTCATAAACTTTGCTTCCATTTTTTCTACTATCAATTTAAATAACATATCATTTCTATACGTTTCAAATAAGTCTGTAATCTCACAAATTTGATGCAATACTAATGGAGAAGTAGGATAATAAATACCAGATAATAAAACAATAGAATCATAAAAAACCTCCAAAAAAGACAAATCGTTCGCAAATAAACCAATCAGCTTCCTGCAACATTGTTTTGCCCATTTTTGTATTGAAAAAAATAGTGATAATATTTTTATATGGCAAAGTACTCTTCAACATCATATATGTTAAATTTCACCTAACATGCATGTCAAGACCAAACTTTCTAGGCTTCATACCTTCTGCTTTACAATACCTCTTAAACTCAGCAATGCGGGGGTTTGAATTATGAATCCAAGAAATGGCATTTCGAATATTATCAACTATAGAACTTACCATATGCATACCTGATTTGACAATGAGATTAATTATATGGCATGTACACCTTTGATGAAGTAAAACTCCACCACTATACGAGTTTAGAAGCCCCTCCAACATTGATATCGCCCTTACATTAGCTGTAGCATTATCTAAGGTGATAGAGATAAGGCGGTCTCGTATACCAAAATCTTGAATAACACTAACAAGTCTCTCAACAATATTGTCAGCAATATGTGAACAATCAATAAGTCTAAAACCAATAATTTTATTCTGCATATTCCATTTAGAGTCTAAATAATGTGCAACTACGCTCAAATAACCTTGATTGGCCCTACCACTCCAAATATTAGAGGTTAATGCAATTAAAAATTTTAATGCACCCATCTCAACTATTAATGCAAGACGCATTTTCTCATAGTATGCAATCATATCACTCCTAGTAGTAGTTCTAGAAAATTTTTAAAATTGAGGACAATATGCACGTTGAATATGCAATTCATAATGTGGGTTATCACCAAGATTAATAAGTAAATCTAAAGCAGAAATAAATTGACATAAAGATTCCCTAGCAACTTGAGGATTATAGGACCAAGTACTTACCGAACCGTCTGGGTTTAATTGAAGTTGAGTTTATGTAGGCTCCGTCCTGGCTTGACGTAGTCTAGCGCATTTAACTCCGTGATCTCTTAAGTGTCGAGTTCCAATTACAGAATTTACGGTCAAAACTTTTTTACAATATATACGTGTAGCTAATTTTATTTTCTTACCTCCAAAGTCAATTTTCTTTTGTGTAGTGAAGTATTTCTAACATTCTGCACGTTGTCTCGCATGTTTTGTTGTCGTTGATGATGTTGAACCACTTGAGCCCGTCGGCATTTCTGATGATGGTTGATTCGGGTGAATATTGATATTTTGCGGCATGTTACCTACTTGGTCACCCGCCTCCATTCGTTGAATTGTTGCTTCTTCAATGTCTTGATTATCCATTCCATAGTAGTCAACACCATCAAGATCATACCTATACATATTTGGTTTCATTTTCTATTTCCTATAATAATAACAACAACAATAAACATATTAATACATGCTAACACTAAAAATTAAATATTCACAATAAATTAGATATAAAAAATTAAAACATTCATAATTCTAAAATTTATCAATACCTTGATTACATGATATGGATAATGGAATTGTGACTTGAAAATTGAAGTAGAGACTAGAGTAGAGATTAGAGAATCACCAAAGTTTTTTTCCAACAAAAATGAAATAACAAAATTGAGAGAATTAATGTGAGTGAGAATTGAGAGTTGAGAAAAAATTGGAGAATAAGAAGAGAATAGAGAGAGTAAAAGTTGTGTTGTATGAAAAAAAATGGGTTAATGGAAGAGGTATTTATAGATAAAATTTAAGAATTTTAGGGGAAAAAAAAGAAAAAAGCAGAAAGCCTGTAGCCCTCTACTTCAGACTCACTGCCTCACGATAGTGAGTCAACGGCAGGGCAACCCAACGGTAATATTACCGTTGGACTTAGCCGCTTGGGCCACAAACAAGTTCAACTAAAAAAAAGGCCAGAAACATTCAAAGTTCAAACAAGTAAAAAAAAAAAAATCCTCCAGCCTTCTGCCTTTAGACTTACTACCTCACGACAGTGAGTCAGAAACTCAAACAACAAACAAGTAAACCAAAAAAAAAAGGCCAGAAATAAGTAAAAACAAAAAAAAGCAAACTCACTACCTCACGGCAGTGAGTCAACCCAACAGTAATATTACCATTGGGCTTGGCCAATTGGGCCAGAAACAAGTAAATAAAAAAAAAATTAGGCCTTTGGGCCATTCGGGCTCTCCAGGCCGGGCTCGGGATTGTACTGATTCGGGCTGGGCCGGGTCCGGGCCCACAGTAATGGGCTTCGGGCCGGGCCAAACATTTTCAACACTAATCGCTACCTTCAAGTCCCACCATTCACCAAACGGATCTTGAGAATCAGTCCATCTAAACCAGTTCAAAGCTCGCCCTTCCATACACATGGAAGCCACCGCCACCTTATCCCGTTCCCGCACGTCATACACATCGAAATATTGCTCAGCTCGGAACAGCCACCTATAAGGGTCCTCGCCGAAAAAGCTCGGCATCTCCACTATCCTTCCACGTATGTCCCCTCTTCCCCGACCTTCCAGCGTCTCGAGCCGCTGTCCCCGCTCCCAATCCCACGGCTGTCCTCCCCTGGCCCACCTAGGTTCATCCTCGTTCTCTTCCTAAACTTCCCCAACTCGGTGGCCAGGTACCCCGCCAACTCTGCCGCCATTCCCCACTACTTGGGGTCGAGGTGGTTACCACGTCGTGCCCCCATGGGTCCCCAATCGAGGTTGGGTTCCCGGTCTAGGCGTCCACCCCTTTCTCTCGGAGGTTCCCTGACTGGGCCGGCTTGGTGTTCCCACCCCAGATCCGGCGGTCTAACAGGACCACGCCTCCTTCCTCTCTCGTCCAGGCCGCGTCCAACCACCCCCGCCGCCTCGCGCGGCCGTCGCCCGACCTCCGGACCTCCATCCCGAGGCGGCGCAACCTCGTCTGCGACTGGGTTGGTGACAATCGGACCTCCCTGTAGCAAATCGCCTGGATTCGGGCCATTTCGGTCACGCGGGACCACTTCCCCTTGCTCCGGCGCGTTCTCCGGCTGAGCTAGCCGGCGACCCATGAGATCTTCCAGCTGGCGCAGTACCTCGTGGACCCCGCCGATCTGATTTCTCATCTCCTCCCTCACCCACCGATTTCCTCCCGGATCTGCGGGATCTACTCAGACGTCAGGGACTGCACCACTTCATGCACCGTCGTCAGCCCCTTCTCTGCTGCAACCAGCCTTTCCGTCTCTCCTGGTTTGGGCACCATGGATCGTACGTCTCTGATACCTGTTTGGAAGGAATCTAGTTAATCACAACCAAACACACACAACTCATACACACAGATGCACAGCGAGAAGAAATTGAAAGGAATCAGGGTAGTTTTTATTGAATTTAACCGGCAAACAACAATTACAGTAGACAATCTAACACGATAAACTCAGAGAATTCGAGTACTCTGGAACTCCTAGCCACCGACGGTGGGAACAGTATAGAGACAACCAAGGGAATTCAACCCCCCTGCCCTAACCCTTTCCTGCCCCCCAAATACCCTGATTCCTACTTGCCTTTGCCACGTCACCTGTCTAGTCACTTTTTGAAATTACTCCTTGACCCCCAACTCTAGTCTTTTTTTCACTCTTACCCCTCCTAGTGTAAACGTTTGTCAATAAGGGTCTGACATAATCACTCATGCCTTCCAAATTTTGTAAGATGTAGGGAGAATTTACTATATCGAATATTTAAATTGAGTTTCACGTTACTGTTGAATTGAGATTCCATCTCAACAAATACTTAGGCCCCGTTCATTTTGCTGATTCGAGTTTAGAATTCGAGTTTTGCTACAGTAAAAAGCTCTCACAAACAATCACATCTAACTTTTTTGCTACAGTAAAAAGCTCACATAAAATCGCATCTCAACTCGAATTAAAAACTCGAATCAGCGAACTAAACGGGCCTTTAATTCTTTCTAACATCCCTGCCTTATTTTCTTCTCATCCTAACCCAGGAAAAAAAAAGCTTAATTTCTTCTTACAGTCCCACAAGACCTTGAAACTCTGCAGGTATGCTACACCAAACAAATAGGAAACGCCAACTCATTTAAGACCTGATGTAAGATTAATTTGCTGAAATTTATTGTAATAACTTACAGATTACTCGGCTCTACCCTTCCATCTTTATTCAATGCCTTCAACACTGAATTTCTCATTTGTGCTCTGGGTGAATCCTCGATATTTCTTTCAAACACTAGCTCTTCTAGTTTCTTTTATGTGAGCAAAAATGCTGACCATTCAAGCTAGATGCTTCACTCTCTGATCATGGAATTTAGTGGCACTGCTGTCACCAAATCTCGTCTTCTAAACCATGTTGAGCATATCCTAAAATCATTGTTTGTAACGGCCGGAGATCGGCACAGATTGTCAAATGATGAACCATGTTGATTCTTTATCTTTTGGACATGGTTCTATGTGACAAGAGGGTTACATCTTTCATGTTCAGTGTTCAAAGATGAGCTATTTCAAGCATTTATTATTCTGCGTCGGTGAACACCCCAAGCATAGATGGAAAATGTAATCCCTGTGCATAATCGACGGCAACGCTTCAGTTTCCTTGTTTTACACACTCCAAATTGGCAATTCCTAACAAAGAAATTCCAGTTCTCCACGCAACATAAAAAAGAACAAGTAAAAACAGCAAACTAAAGCATTTGAATTAGAAGCAGCATAACAGCAGCATATGCATAATCATCAGTAATTAACCATTTATCTAAAGTACTGATGGAGCCTCTTGCACACCCATGTGGGAATACCCGGAGATCAAAACAGTCTTAGGAACAGATTTCCTTTTGAAGCACTGCTTCAACAAGTGGTTGTTTATGTAGACATCATGAGCGGAAGCTTAATTTATAATTAAAAAAAAAAAAAAAAAAAAGAAGATGAACAATAAAAATAGGAGTAAATCAGTTAACCTATTATTTCACACAAACCCGATAGTCTTCCCATGGACAACTCTGCCTCTAAGAATGCACCAGGTCTTCCCATGGACCAGACCAAGAGCAATGGAATTGGCAAATACATCCGTTTTTCTAGTTTCTTTACTGTCCGTTTTCCACTATACTAAGATTTAAATTAAAAAAATAATAAAATAATAATAATAATAAAACATGTCGTTTCTCTTAACACTCGTATCCTCTATTTAAAAGTAACATGTTATTTTGCATGTCTAGCATACTCTGTAACAATATATGATTGAATAACATGTTAGAATATTTGTTTTTTAAACTTTCAATAGGCTTAAAGAGGATAAAAAAGCATTCAAACTTTTCATTGCAGTGGAAAGAATAATATACGTCTCAGGACCTTTTCTTCATCAAGAAGGAAGAAGGGGACTAATATAAAAGATTTTTTAGTTGCATAATTCAGCAAAAACTTCCTTCTTTTGATTTCCTAATAAAGCCATTTTTCATCAATCTGAAAAACCATCTCACAGAAGGTATAAAAGCATTCAAACCATTCCTAATAAAAGTTTTTTCATATACTTTCTTCTGCAAATCAAGCAGAAGGTATACAATGACCTCTTTAACAGAGAGAAACAAAAGAAAAGAAACAGCAAATGCGTGGTCTCTATTCAATTATTTATACAGGAGGCCATTACAGCAGGCCAACTGATGAGATATTGTAGCTTACAAACAGGTAAGAGCCCACGGAATAATCCACAAATAACAAACATGTCATTAACTTTATCAATATAAAACAGATCAACAGATCCTTAACCGACCTACATCCACAATGGAAAAGTGGTAGGGACTTCAAGCAGCAGCCACGGTTTCTGCAGGCTTTGATTCGGTTTCTGCCGGTTTTGCTTCAGCTTCTGCTGGCTTTGCTTCACCCTCAGCAGGCTTTGCTTCGGCTTCAGATGCCTCTGCTTCCCAGTAGGCAGTCTTCTTTCCAGTTTTGGAGACGGTCTGAAGAACTGTCTCTGGCGGCACACTACCTTTCACTGTCACCTTCTGCTGCTCTATATCAATGTCGTACGACTCCACACCTAAAGATGGTCACAAAGAAAATTATCATTCGTTCACATGTTGATACAATATCACAAGAGTTATTTATATTGTTGACTTTAGTTTTCTGCTAATCATAATAAAAAGTGGTAACAAGATTCCAACTACTAGAAAACAGAATGAAGTGAACGAAAACCAGGATTTAGTTTAATCCTTAATGTGCTTATTTTCATGTTTAATATTTGGTTTATATCCAGCCATCCCAACAGGGCCTCAAAAGCTGGGATGCAGATAAGTGGCTATCAAATCTCTTCAGTAAGTTTCCAAAACAGCTTTTACATAAGAGATGAGCTTCATTGACAGAAATAACTAAGAGCGACTTTCAGTCAAGCAAATATATTTTACAAATACAAATTTTGACCAAACAGAGTTATTCTCATAAAGTAATAGCACAAGATTAGAACAGGAACAAAAGAGAAAAAGAACAGATCAAACTTGATAATATAAGCATAAAATGAAAGGAATAAGCAAAAAAAGGTCAATCCAAAACGAGAGAAAAATTGATCTTCCTCTCTTTTTTCGGCCACTATACCAATGCGCAATTTCTTGGGGGATCATCAAACCCCTCGTGATGCAGAATTCTTGATCTCTAACATTAGTATAACCAGGAAAGAAAAAAAAAAAATATATATATATATATATATATATAAATTCAAGGGACACATGACAACAACTAACCTTCCAGTTTCCCTAGGACCCTTTTCACGGCCCCAACGCAGCCTTGGCATGACATGCCAACCTTAAGAACCACGGTCTGCAGCAAAACCAACCAAAACTCAGATTGTAGATTGTACAACAAAATCGAAGAAATACCCAAATTGAAGTATCAGGGAAAAAAACAAAAAAACCAAAAAAACAAAACAAAACAAAAAAAACAAAGCAGAGAACGGCATTCTCTCAAGCTTTTAACTGAAATTCCGAGAATTTACTCAAAAATTAACATTTTCCTGAAGCCTTTAAAGCAGAAACCCGATCATATTAAGGTTCAAAACCTACTCAGTTTAAATTCAAACTGCAAATGATTCAAATCTTTCTGATATATTTCAAAATATCTATTAAAAAAATATATATGTGCCCTTAATGCGATATAGACACTAAAATGCGTGTCTTAATTAAACCATCATTTCTATAATCCCATGAACCTATAAATAATTAAAAGCAAAATATTAATTCAAAGATAAAGAGATCAAAAACAAAACAGTTGCGTCCACTCAAGAGAATATTTTGCGTCCACTCAAGAGAATATTCGGATTTAACACTTTGTCACCACACACTTCTCATCTTTTCATTAAAGTGAGATATTGATTCCCATGTCTATCTTTTTCATTTTCGAAATAAAAAATACCTAAATTCAACCAAAAAAGGTGGGGTGGGGAAATAAAAAAGAGGAACCAAAACCCTAAGTTATCCAAAATTAACTTAAACGATGAGCTTCTAACAAAACTAACAAGCAATCTAAAACTGGTGATCAAAGAATACAAAATCATGACTTTACCCATCAAACTGACTAACAAGCTTAAAGGCAAAAACAGAAATTCGAATCATAAATGGATGAAAAATTGGGTCTTTAACGAAAAAAGGAAAAATAGTAGAGATCAGGGGAGGAAAATTAACGAACAAAAAGCACAATTAGAAAGAAAAGAATCTTAGGAAGAGAAAAGATAACAAAATCAAGACCTGAGACATGGCTTCTGGGAAACTGAATTTGGAGAAGAAGCTTTGAGCGGAAATGAGCAACAAAAGTAAATTGGGAAGAGCGAGGAGAAGACAAAAAAAGATGAAACAAGATACGTAATTGAAACTGAATTGAATTGGGGAGGTATTTATAGAAGTTGACAATGAAAAGCCGTTTTTAAACGAAGACGGAAAAAAAAAAATAAACGTAATTTTGCTATTATTATTATTTTTTTTTTTAAAGAAAGACAGAGAGAAGCAGTTGAGTAGGGAAACGATAAGTTTTGGTGGTGGGTCGGGTTAGTGGAATCCGAGTCATCTTGTGTTTTTATGGGTTAATCTCACAAATGGTCTCTAAGGTTTATTTTTCATCTCATATTGATCCTTAATTTTTAAAACGTCTCAAAGTTAGTCTCTATGTGAAAATTAGGAACTAAAATTAGAAACATATAGGGTGCGTTTGGAACTCATTTCAAAATGATTTTTTTTTTATAAAAATTAAAATGAAAACGTTTTTAATCTCATACATAAATTATTTTTAAAAATGCGTTTAGTAGTTTTATCAAGAGATTTTTTTCCGTATAAAAAAACTCATTAATGTCTCTCTCTGCTCAAGACGAAAATAAAAAATGAAAAACGACTAACGTTTTTCATTTCTCTCTCATTTTACACTAAACCAAAAAATCATTTTCATTTCTGTTTTTTATCTTTATTGCGTCAAACGTCATTTTGAAAACATTTTCATTTTTTTTTTTGAAAAATGTAAAAAATAAAAACGAAATTAATTCTAAACACGGCCATAAATTTTATGAATTAAAACAATACAAAAAATAAAAATTAATTTTCACATATAGTCTCAAAATTTTAATTGTTTTTAATTTGTTTTTAATTTACACATATTTTATTAAATTTTAAAAACTTAATTAACGGAAGGATCAAAACTGAAATAAAATAAAATCTCAGAGACTAACTGTGAGACGTTTAAAAAGTCAAAGACTAAAGTGAAATTAGTAAATCTCAAGAGCCATTTACGAAAGTAACCCTTTATTAATTAATGTTTGTCCACCAACTCTAAAATCAACTTTTGAGGCAATATGCTAGAATGACTATCCAACAAAGTGAAATTAACAAAATGACATTCTTCTATTTTTTTATGAAGAAAGACATTTACTCATTCTTTTTAAAAAGATGTCATTTTGCAAATAAAAATATCAACCTTTTTTATATTTTACAAAAAAAAAATCCTTTTACAATCAACTCATACCTATATTTATTCATGTCTATTTTCATATCTCTTTATAATTAATAATATCATATCACATTAATTAAAATGTCGCATCCATTAAAATTTCATATGACGTCAGTTAAAAAATTATGATAGTTAAAATATTTTAATTTTAATTAATATAAAATAATCTTAAAGGGACATAAAAGGTGATTGAAAAATAAGACGTGTGAATTCATTCCCAACTTTTGTACTATAAAAAGGATTTTTTTTTTTAGGGGTACTATAAAAGGATTAAGACAATATATAATAAGATTTTATTCACAGACTCCTTTTTACTCTTTGTGTCTCTTATTTAAGTTAAAATTTTTATGATAAAAAGACTCTCACATAAAATGATTAAAAAGACAATTATAAAGACTTAATTATATAATTAAATTTTATTATAAAAGAATATGAATTTACATAGTTTTTCTTTCAGCACATCTCACATATTATAGCCCCAAATCCAATTACTAATTTACATATATATTTTTTTCAACACACCTGAAATTCAATTATAAACAGTTATTGCTATGAAGTCAACCCTAATTTTCATTCTTCAATGATTATTTTTATAAAAAAAAATTGCATGGCCATATGTTAAATTTTTCTTACTAGTCGTTATATGAAGATTTTTTTGTTCTTTTTTATGTTTATTTTTGAGAGAAAGAGGAAAATATGCCAAGACTTGAGATGAATTAAAATTAATAGGCCAATAGTTTACATAAGTTAATAAACATGTCAAATTACTGTTTTCGTCCATAACTTGTCTGGTTATAAATCATAACTTGACAAGTTATCATCCATAACTTATCTGGTTATGAACCCTAACTTGATAAGTTTGTCCATAACTTATCTGGTTATGAATCATAACTTGACAAGTTATGACCTATTAATTTTTATAACTAAAAATTGGCCTATATACTTTCTTAAACTTTTTATATTGGCTTATTTCCTACTATTTTCCTTTATTTTTTAAAGGTTAATCATTTTATGTCGGTCTTTTTGTGTTTTATAACGTTGGATTGGGTTTTGTTTTCTTTTTATGTATCATTCTCTTTTTATCTCTCTATTTTTTTTTATACTCTTTTGAATTGGCTTTTTTTTTTCTTTATTTTGCCTTTTTTAAATCAATACCTCAATAGATATGACAATTCGTATTTTTGTCCTTTATCTTTAAAAAAAATAAGAAAAAAAATTAATTTATCACTAAAGATGGTAAAAAATATTATTTATGATACTCCACTCGAAAATTTAAAAAAATTGTCACTCAATTATAAGTAAAAAAAATAAAAGACCACAATAGAACCCAAATATTTAGAATTACATACATAATAGACTTGTATAAAATCATGACAAACTATATGTTTTTCTCAACAAAAATATAATAGTAAATTTTCTTTGGGTTCATTTAGTTCGCTGATTCGAGTTTTTAATTCGAATTGAGATGTGACTTTATGTGAGAGCTTTTTATTGTAGTAAAAAAGTTAAATGTGACTGTTTCTGAAAGTTTTTTACTATAGTAAAACTCGAATCGATGAAATGAGTTGGGCCTTTATGTATGAGAAAAGACTTCACCCAAACCTTCAAAAAGAAAAATTAGAGATTAAAAGATGATAATATATTGGAATGAGAAAATTAAAATCAAATGGTGGGTGTGAAAAGAAAAATAAAATGGTCAAAAATTTATAATCTCATGAAAATAGTTAAGGGTAATCTTGAAATAATATGGGTGTGCAAAAATTTTTTTTTCTGAGAATGGTGAAAAAAGTAAATTTAATCCATTCAAATTTAAGTGGGATGTGTGTTTAAAATGTGAGTATGGAGAGTAAAAAAGTGAGTGTAAATAAAACCACCCTTTCCTTATTATTCTTAAGTTGTCACTTTTATTTATAAACTAGTTGAGCCATGTACTATGTACGTGGGGAAACAATTTTATAAATTTGATCTCGCGACAAAACAAATACCCATTTTAGAATCTAAGTTCATTGATCGGAGGAAGAAAAAAAATAAGTACTTTCACAAATCATATAAAAAATATTAAGTTATATAGCAGTTTTTGATTAAAAAAACCTTAAATAGTAAGACGTTTGAAAGTGATTATTTTAACTAAGAGAAAATGAGGAAAAAAAAAGGATTTTAAAGAATTATATTGTAAAAAAAATGAACTATCAATGAATATTTGAAAAAAAAATAAAAAAAAAAAGCAAAAAGTAAAAGTGAAGAAGAAAAAATTAAAAAGAAAAGTTAAGAAAAGAAAAGAGAAAAAGTTAAAAAAGAGAAAAATAATTAAAGTTATATAAGAATTTTTGCTAAAAAACAATGGGGATATATTTGAAACGAATTATTTTATTAAAATAAAGTAAGAAAAAAAGTAGTTCAAGGAAGAATATTACTAAAAAGATGAAATATTAGGAAAAGACATAAAAAAAAATTCAATAAACAAAAGAAAAGAAAAGGTTTAAAAATTTAAAAAAAGAAGAAAAGAGGACAAATTAAAAAAAAAAACAGAGAGAAGAGAGAAAAAAGAATAAGGAGGTCAACACGTGGCCTCCTTAGCATCCAAGTCCACTTGGCTGTGTACCTTAGATGTTAGATTAGGGCATCGTTTATTTTACCGATTCGAGTTTTCAGTTTTAGGTTTCTACAGTAAAAAGCTCTTAAAAAATGTCACATCTAACTTTTTCTACTACAGTGAAAAGCTCTCAAAAAATATCACATCTCAACTCGAATTGAAAACTCAAATTCGCAAAGTGAACAAGACATAGATAGTTATTAAAAGATTAAATTATAAAGGAACATTTGATGTAAAAAAACAGTATTAGAAAAGAGCAAATACACGTAAAAAATTAAATTGTAAAAAAAAACCATAAAAAATAAAAGAGCAAAACATTTAAAACCTTTTTAAAAAATTAAGATAGAAAAAGTTAAAAATGACCGAAATGGAGACTGCCACGTAAGTGCTTTGTGAAAGTACTATGAGAAAAAAATGTATAAAAATATCATTAGGTACGACATGTTTTATATGGAAAAAATTAAGTACAAACAAATTCGAAAAAAAAATTTTAACCATTGATAAAAAAAATAAATTGGAATACATTTCAAATAAATCACCTCTATAGCAATAAAGCGAGGAAAAATATATATTTAAAAACACACATAAAAAATTAAACTGTAAAGACATACCCACAAAATTAAAAAATTAAAAAGAACAAAACAAAACATTTAAAAATTAAAAAAACAAATATTAAAAAATGTGAAAAGAAAAAAAAAGGTGGGGGAGGACCTACCACGTGGTGGTGTAGGAAAGACTATGTGGGAGTACTGTAGAAAAATAAGTGTAAAATAACTCTTGATATAACATAAATTACATGAAAAATAATTAAGTATGGATGCATTTAAAGAAAATTTTTTTAATTATTGACAAAAAAAAAAACACACATATGAAAAATCACTTTCATAAGACTAAAATGAGGGAAAAGTATATTTCAAGAGATCACAGGTTAAAAATTAAACCGAAAAAATCACAAAATTAAAAAACTTAAAACAACAAAATGTCTACAAAATAAAAAAGAAAGATAAAAAATTGAAAAAGAAGGGCACCACGTGGCAGCTTTGGAATAGAGCACTTTGGTTCTTTTAACGGTATAAGTTTTTGAAGGTGTTCCCGACGCATTGCCTTGTTGAAAACATCTCAACAGTTTATTATTTTTTGAATAATGAAAAATTCAATTATATAATTATTGAAAGATTTTAAATTTATTGTAAAAAGGAATATATGTAAAGATACCATTTGATATGATAGGAATTATATAAAAAATAATTAAGTAGAGACATATTTGAAAAAATTATTTTAATCATTGACAAAAAATAAAATAGGAACACATGCAAAAAAATACTTAGAATAAAGTCAAAAAAATTAAAAAACGTACAAAAAACTAAATTAAAATACATTCACAAAAAAAACCATTTTAAAAATAAAAATAAAGATAAAAAAGGGGAAAATGGGAGGTAAAAAGATTGGTGGACACAAGGAAAAGAGCTTGGGCTTTTTTTATGTGTGTAAGATAAATATTATTTAAAACACACATAAAAAATTAAGAAATTTCTCTGGTAGGATTAGAAAAAATAAAGTACTGATAGTTCCTTATTTTATCTATTAAATTTGTATCAGAAATTATTTGTTTTGCATGTTTTTCAATTTAATGTGATTTTGACCAAATTCAATAGTCTTAAAAAATTAGTGGCCCTACTGACGAAAGTCCAAAAAATCCAACTATAAGACCATCTCCAATATAAATATTAATGTCAATTATATATTTAGCATAAAAAAGTGTGATATGGTATGTTATTTCATTTTTGCTCCAATATATAATGTTATTTGAAATGTTAAATATATATTTTTTTTCTCATAATCATTAAGCTTTGCAAGCTATAAAAGCAAACTTTTATTTCTAAAATAATTAGAAAAAATAATATATGAAAAAAATAAACATTTCAACAAATAACAATCGAATGCCAAATTTTCTATATGTTATACTGGGTGGGATATTTGCCACAAAATATAACATGTAGGAGATTGACATAATAAATAGCATTGCATTAGAGAGTATTTTTTACACTCAAATGTTAAATGTGTAATTAGCACATCAATTATAACATTGCATTGAAGATGCTCTAAGAAATTACTTTAATAAGAGTAAAATGGAATAGAAATTAGTGATTTTGACAAAAAACTATATCAAAAATTAGTTATTATACATACTTTTTCAATTTGATGTAATTATAACCAGATTTAACACTTTTTAAAAATTACTAACTTTACTGTTATGGAAGCCTTATCTGTGAAAGTCTTAAAAAATTAAATCATGAAAAATTACTTCTGTAGGAGTAATGCGGAAAAAATGTATTTAAAAAAACACTTAAAAAAATTAAACTGGATAAAAATATTCATAAAATAAAAAGTAAAACATTCAAAGATAAAAAGTATAAAAAAAAGTAAAGACTGGAAAAAAGGAAAAAAAGAAAAAAGAAAAAATGAAGGGGCCACGTGGCATTCTAAGGAGAGAGAACTGTATAATTCTTTAACGTTTGTTAAGATTAGTAGATGTTAGGTCCGTTTTTTATAACACTTTACTGTAACACTTTTTGTGACAGAGAATCTAAAATTAAACCAGCAAAACAGTAAAGCATGAAACTAATGCAGAAACGTAAAGGACACCAGAAAATGGTATCACAGTTCGGTGCGCACACCTACTCTGCAGGGCCACGCCCAGACAATGATCAATCCACTAAGTTCAAAAGATTACAAAGGACCGAACATTCTTACACACTCAACGACTCCCTCATTGACGATGTTGCCGTTGCCTAGAATCTCTTTAGAAAGCTTGATCAGCGAGCACCACTTGACTTGACGGTTTCCTCCCGAAACCAAAGAAATCTTCTCCCGAAGAACCAACTCGAAAGTGTTCTAACAATTCGTCGCAATACATCAAGCGACACTTAACCTTACAATCTCATTTTCACATGAACAATCGTCAATTTTCTGTATTCAGCACATATTCTTCATCTCACATTTTTCACCGCATCAAAACCCTCATGCCACTGTATATACCATCACAGAATCACACCCCTCAATCATCCACGATAAGCACATCCAATCATGGTAATATCTCCTCCATTAACACCACAAATCAGGTCACCAGCCCCAATGACAGTAAGAAGACAATCATTCCCAATATTTCTCACTATTCTTTCCTTAGAAGAACCAGCCATAATGCTCCAGAAAGTCCACTATTGATTTTCAGCAATCAAGATCTTTGATTTGCAGCCAATAAACATGACAACTAAACTTTCCTTAAGAGGACTACCAATTTACAATGCCAACCAATTTGCTAAAAATAAGCCAACACAAAAAATGCACTAACAGTAAAAAATATATTTAAGAGAATACGCGTAAAAAATAAAAAAGGAGGAAAATTCACAAAATAAAAAAATAAAAAAAAAACGAAACAAAACATTTAAAAAGTAAAAAAGAAAGATTTAAAAAAATTAAAAAAGGAAAAGAAAAAAGAGGAAAAGGGAGGGGTGCCATGTGCAGTCTTGAGGGAGAGCACTTTTTTATTTTTTATTTTTTATAATTGGACGAAAGAGAGCACGTTGGCTCTTTTAATAGCTAGTAAATTAGTAGATATAATTTTTTATTATTATTTAATGTAGTAATTTTGAACCTCTTTAAATATATTAATAGCTTAAAAATTGGTATAACAGTTCCATTAAAAAAAAGTTGGTATAAGAGTTAGGATTAGTGTTGATATCTTTAAAATTATTTTTATTAAAATACTTGACATATGAATATGATCAACATATTGTCGAATCATATTTCTAGCAAAAAAAAAAAAACCAATAATATTTTTAATTTTCACTTGAGTATTCAACATAATTACTAATGCATGATGTTAGAGTTTTTAATTTTTATTTTATTATTTAGTATTTTATTCTAAATTATTGCTTTGGGTTCTTGAGAACAATTGTCCGATCTAAAGATTCTATAGAAAAAAATCAACAATAATTGGGAGAAAAAAACCATCATATATAGAAATCGTGGTGTGAAGGATTTTAAAATAGAGAACCTTCTTCGGTACTCCAATATATTAGTAGGTTAAGTTTTTTATCCATCAAATCTGTATAAAATCACGTAAAAGTTAAAAAGTACGTAAATCTAACGGTTATAAAAATATGATCTATCAGTACCCTAAGTACACAAGAGAATCTCTATTAAAACATATGTCATTTAGTAAGAATCTTTTGGGCAATTTTTATGATAGGGCAAGGTTTTTAATCGTACTGATAGGTAAAGTTGTTTTAACCGTTAGGTTAACATTTCAACAGTTAAATCTGCGATTGGAAGCAATTTTGTGTCGAGTGTCTCAAATTTTTAACATGGACTCTTACATATCTGACCGTTAAAAAGTTAATCGAACAATTAAAAAGTCTTATCTATTGATATAATAAAAAACTCTATCCTACCATAAAAGGACCCAATCTTTTATTGTTTCTTTGTTGTTTTTCTTTTTAATACAGAATTATACAAATTTAATCGTTAATTTAACAATTAAAAACAACTATTCTCACCAATAGAATGCTCTATCGTAAAGATTCCCTTTTCTTTTTTATTTGCATTTGGTTTTCGCTTTTTTATTTTTTTTTTAAGTTTAGGGCACTCTTTATTGTGGAGCACCCCAGAAAAACCAGTTGGTAGAACACTGTTTTTTACTGTTGGTGTTGGATTAATTTTTCAATAGTCAGATTTATAGCGAGAACAGTTTTGTGTGACGCAATAAATTTTTAATACAGACTTGTACAGATTTGACCGTTAAAAAATTAATTCAACAGTTAAAAAATGGAGGTCTCACCGGTAGATTTTTTAGGGTGTTCCACCATAGATTGTCTTATTTTGGTCTTATAAGTCCCTTTTTCCCGGCTACTTTTATGGTATGACATGTTTTTTTATCCTGTTTTAAATGTTAAATTAACTTTTTAACGGTCAGATCTGTAAAAATTCATGTTAAAAATTTGAGACATGCGATAAAAAACGGGTTCAGTCACGATTTAATCGTTAAAAAGTTAATCTAATAGTTAAAATTACTTTATCTACTAATAGGACAAAAAATCTTGTCCTTCCATAAAAATTGTCCTTTTTTCCTTTTCTTTTAATAAAATTTTCTTTTATTTTTTTTTTCAAATTATTTTCTGAATGCGGCATTCACTCGCATGAGTGGTAAGTGGTTGCCAGTTTGGTGCTGCTATGTGCTAACAAAAACTTTGGAGAGATCTCACACCAAACAAAAATGATTTCCATAACGTGTAACCTACTCAACCAAAAGTGTGTTTGGCCACCTAGATTTCCACCCCTTTGACGAGCTTCTTTTATTATCACTCAAGAAGTACGAAATTCATATTCTTGGTGTGATACGCAGTACAACAAATTTTAAAACTTTGCAGTACGTATTCCTAAAACAAGCCGTACTTGTTAGTGTTCTGTTTTTTTTTTCTTTTTTCTTTTTTCTCTCTATTTTGGAAATCTTTTTCCCTAGAAGTGCATGTATATTTGGTGTACATGATTTAGGATTCATGTACCAGACAGTTTCCAATTGATTACACATTCATTCGTGCTCTTTTTCAATGCCGATCATCACGAACCAACTTCAGGAGTGCGATGGGTAGAATTTTTTACTTCTTATTCTTTTTTATAATAAAAAATAAAAAAATCTTCAATAGATTTTATTTTCTAGTTGTCTTATATATATTTCTTATTTTGCAGTGCTTCTCAAATATATTTCTATATACGAAAGATGTGATAAAGTTAAAGTTGCCTAGCCATGCGATGTGATGCAATGAAAATTTCTGTAGTGCACTTGTGGTGCTTAGTATTATACTACTCACTAATAAAAAGTGAATTTCGTATATAAGACTTATAATATTTTTATTAGTTACAAAATAAAGTTATGGAAATTCACTAAGAATATTTGTTTAACAAATTATTTCTTTTTGATATCTTAAAATATGACAAACATAAAAAGATAAATAATTAAAAAAGTTTGTAAAAAAAAAAAACAATACACTAAAATCTCTACAAATGTTGATATTTTTATCGATATAGTATGATATTTATCAAAATTTTTCTAAAAGTTTGAAATTTCTCCTATATTCTCGAATTTCCACAGAAATTTTAGAATCTAAGGTCCCAAAATATCTTTTGAGTTTAAAAATAAAATTCTACAAAAATTTTTGATAAATTTCTGTAAATATATAAAATATTCTTTTACACCCAAAAATATTTCAAAAACTTAGAATTAAGAAAATCTCGGTGGAAATATTAGAATTCACTAAGCAAATTTTTTTTTTCTTTCTTTTTTAAGGGAACACTAAATAAGTTTCTTCTATTAATTAGTCCCTTGCTCTAGTTTATTAATAGAAAGAGAAAAATACCAGAAATGAGGAATTTCACAATCCAACCTAAAGACTAACAGAAAAATAAAAAAGAAAATCAGTATGACAAATAAGAAACAAGTCTACACAAAATATGAAAACAATATCAATAACTAAAAGTAAGGTGACTAGGTGACAATTCGTGTTGTGGGTCGTGTTAGTGTCGGGTTGAGGGTCAAGATTTATAAAATTACTTCAACCCTAACACGACATGCGACACGAATGGGTTGAAAAATCTCAATCCTAATATGAGTTGTCCTAACACGGGTTGAAACAAGCATGATCCACATGAACCCGATATCTTTGTAGCATACAACCCACATTCAACCCATAACACATTCAACATGAAATTAACCCACTATCCATAATTGAACCGTGATTTTCTTACTCTAAATCTACGATTTGTGTAATAAAAACATATAAAAATAAAGTACAACACATATGTTTTAAAAATCAAATCAATTTCATACTATAATAACTAATTAAGTCCTAAAAATTTTAAAAAACATCCAACCAAGTTAGGGAAATAAAGTATATTTAAAAATAATAAGAAATTGAGTATGTCAATTTAGTGTCACACAGATTGACACGAGTACGACTTGTTTTTTAACAGGTCAATTTCATGTTAATACTAAAATGACCCATGACTTATTTTTTTCAATACTAATTCATAAAAAATCAAATCATATTTATATGTGTCATGTCATAACTTGTATTGTCAATACTAGAAACAATCAACTCTCTTAATCTATAACTATATTATAAAGGGGAGTTCCCCTTAGGCACAATTCAAAATTTTAGTCAAATTATTTTGTCTCATTCTTATTTTGTCTTATTGTCCCCCTTCTTTTTAGAAAACTTTTTTAGTTTGCTTTTTCTCTTTGATTTTTTTCCTTTTTTTTTTCTTTTTTCCTAAAATCATATATATTCAAATACGTATAATTGAAATATTTTTTTTTAATTTATCCATTTAAAATAATTTGTTTCAGTTTTCAAATAGATCTCCAATTAAATTATTTTCTTCTAATCATTTTATTTTATTAAAGAGACCTTCAGAATTTTTGTTTACTAATCATCACAATAAAATAATATTCTCAAATACATTCATATTTGAATGTGTTTTTTCTTCTCATGTAGAGATAATT
This sequence comes from Morus notabilis, assembly GCF_000414095.1. NCBI lineage: Eukaryota > Viridiplantae > Streptophyta > Magnoliopsida > Rosales > Moraceae > Morus > Morus notabilis. The sequence goes on from NW_010357686.1 coordinate 72,813, forward strand.
TCTTTCTTTATTTTTTTGTTTGTCAAGGAAAATTTTAAGCTATATATTAGAAAACTTTTGTCTCTCTATTTTTTTTTTCTTTTGTGACTTTTCTTTTTTCTCTTTTTTTGGAATTGTTTAGTAGCCGGGTGAGTTTATTATTATTATTATTAGTAGTAGTAGTGTTGTTGTTGTTGTTTTGCTTTTTTCTCTCCTTGTGTAGTCTTTTGTGGTTTTTACTTTTTCATATATGCTAAACCGTTTCGAGGCTTATTGAGTCATTTTCCCTACTTTTTTCTTTAAATTTATGTTTTTGAATTTTTCTCTTTATTGCTGAATGTTTAGAAATCTAATTTATCATAAAAAATTTCTTTTATTTGTCCCATGTTTAATAATACTTTTAAAGTACATTCTCATTGAAAATTTTCTTGTCATCCTTCTTTTAAATATTATTTTGTTCATAATATTATATCTTATGCAAATGAGTGAATGACTAGAATTAATGGAAAAATAATTGTGTTATACTTATGTGTTCTTCGCAACATTCTTTTTCTCTTTTGTTTCTTTTTACAAATTGAAAATATTAAGAAATCGTGAAATGAATTTTACAATCATATTTCTCTTAATTTTCTCTATACTAAACAATATAATATTTTATTTATACTTTAACATTCCTTCAATTTTTTGCCCTGAAAAACCATTCTCGCAAATATAATGTTATGTAGTTAATTAAAACCTTTATTACTAAAAAACTAAAAAAAAAAATACTAATATAGTAAAATCAAAACTTCTACATGTGGATAGAATCTATAAAATTAGCACTAACTAATATTTAAAAAAAAAAAAGGCCTTGTTAAAATCTGATGTAGAAACTTGGCAGGGTAAATAAAGAGTGCATGATTCAAACCTAACTTATTTAGGCTATTACCATTTCAAGCACAAAATCATAGAGAGGCCTTGTTCTTTTCCAAATCAATTGTAACCGCCTTTCACAAATTATCAAGCACTGCCTTACAATTCTCTCTTTTTTCCTTGTTCTTCCTTCTCTTCATCTCATATTCCAGCATTGTTCCTACCAAGATCTCTCTCTCGCAAAATTATTCTTCCAATAATATTTTTAAAAATGATAAAAATAACCTTTTAGATTATTGATACCCTAAAGGTCAAATACAGTTAAAACTACAGAAATAGTAGAAAATAGGCTAATATGAAAAGCTTAAGAAAGTATATAGGTTAATTTTTAGTTATAGAAATTAATAGGCCAAAACTTGTCAAGTTATGGTTCATAACTAGATAAGTTATGGACAAACTTGTCAAGTTATGGTTCATAGCCAGACAAGTTATGGACAAAAACTGTCAATAACTTGTCAAGTTATGGTCCATAACCAGACAAGTTACGGACAAAAATAGTAATTTTGCCTATTTATTAACTTATGTAAACTATTAGCCTATTAATTTTAATTCATCTCAAGTCTTGACCTATTTCCCTCTTTCTCCCTTAAAACTATATATGAATGTTATCTTCAAAATAAAGGCTCTTTACACATATAACAAAATTTTTTTAAGGGCTCTTCACACATATAGCAAAATTTTTAAAATATTATAATAACAGCAAAATTTTTAAAATATTATAATAACAGCAAAATTTGATATTATTAAAATAATGAATATATAAATATTTAGTACAAAATGTGATATCATTATAATAACTACTATGTCATATTTACTTTTTTTTTTATAATATTTTGAAAATTTTGCTAAACTTCAACGTTAATGAATGAAATTTTGTTGCGTTGTGTAATTATCTCTCAAAATAAAGTGAGGGATCAGTATTGTGTGAAAACTAACGAGTAATGAACGATAAACCTAATTTATTTCTTTGATTTTTCATGACATTTAAATCAATTTAAATGTAGAAACTAGCCAGGAGGAGATGAATCTTAAAGCGATACAAGTCAAAAGGATAATTTTATAATTTTTTGAAAATATAACAGTGAATATTGTATTTGAACTTTCCCTAAAAAAATTACTGTATTTTTCCTATAATATGTGTCGTATAACAGCTAAGTTTTTGGAAGTTTTCATATGGCTCAATTAGGAATTTCACTTTCCACTTTTTTCTTAATTAAGGTTTGATTAGGTCAATTCTCTTCGATACATGCTAGGCCACATCTACGAAAGTGGACTCCATCGAACAAAGATGCAAAACACGTCCTCATTCACTTCAAAACCAACATTTCCTACAAGTTCTTGTTTATTAATCGAAGTCTAATTGTCAGGGCTCGTTTGTATCATGCGTTTAAACCCATAATTTTAATTCTGTTATAGTATTTTTCTCTTATAAAAAATTTAAATTTTGAATGTCAAAATCAAGATTCACTATTTTAAACGGATAAACCAAATGGACAAATGACTACAATGTACGCAATACAAGAAAATAAGAATTTCGTAGCTACTTTTTTACATTATCCTCGGCAGACACAAATTAGCAGCATAAAGATGACTGAAAAAGATAGGTAATAATAATAATAATAATAATATTAATTTGCATACGTTCAAGGAAGTCAAAGGAATAGGATGTACATATTTATAAGGCACGCTCACCACTCACCTGCTTATATATATGTTTGAGAGGAAAAAAAAATATTGAGATATTTATATTGGAATTATTAGTTATTAGTTATTACCTGGGCTGAGTATAATCATTGAAATTTATGTGTAAGCATGTTACGAACAATATATTTATGAAAACTATACAATATGTGATGTGTGGCATATCATGGCAATGGACCATGGACTTTTCAATTAAAAGAGGCTCAAGGGCTCTTTCTTTCAAGGGATTCTCTAGAAAAAACAGAGAATTTACCCTTAAAAGTATATGAGTCTGGACCTTTATCTTTTATTCTTAATAAATACTCTTTTATTAGTGTAATTATTTAACTAAAAAAATTATGAATTAAGAATAAAAGTAAAAATCCTGACCCATCTTGTGAACAAAAGTATTTGTGAAGATTACCCAATTCTCTACTATTTTTGAATTAGGCCCATCTTATGTTTATGTTTGTAAAAATACCTAATGACTAAAGCTGCAAATTCGGCACACCGAATGGTAAAATTGGGTTGGGTTGGGCTGGCTCGAGTGAGGAGGTGGTCAGCCCAACTAGCAGACCAGGCCCGAACATTTATATGATAATTTTGTAAGAAAAGGAAAAAAAAAAAAAAAAAGGTAATCGCCCGAAAAGACTTTCAGGCCTAGATCCTTGGTCTAGCTTGGCTTGGAATTTGGGTGGGTCTGAGTCTTTACGTGGGCCGGGCCCGAACCAAATAAGATAGGCTTAATTTGCAACTCTACTAATGATGAATTCAAATTATCTGTACGTATTTGGTGCTATAAATGGTATTTAACCAATTATTTTATGCTATGTTATTTAAGGACTCAAACATCAAAGCATGTAAAAGTTAGTTAAAAAACAACTTAAATTTTTAAATGACATTACATTGTATGGTTTATCAGATATCATTTAAAATACTAAATTGGATAGATGATTTGAATCAATGAACATTATTAATATATGGTCGAATATTAATATTTTAATTTAACTTGAGTATGAACATGATTATTAATGAATAATGTTAGAATTTATATTTTTATTTTAGTGTTTGATATTTTACATAATTTTTATAAAAATCAAGAATCTCTATAAAAATAAATTTCTAGATCGGTTTGGGTAGTTAAATAATCTACCAGATTTATACCGGAGACAATAGACAACTGGCCATGTTTTAGTTGGAAATAAAATAGGGAGAAAGAGGGAAATAGGCCAAGATTTGAGATGAATTAAAATTAATAGGTCAGTAGTTTACATAAGTTAATAAATAGGCTAAATTATTGTTTTCGTCCATAATTTGTCTAGTTATGAACCATAACTTGACAAGTTATTGTTCATAATTCACGATTTTTATCCATAACTTGTCTGGCTATAATCCATAACTTGACAAGTTTGTCTATAACTTATCTGGTTATGAACCATAACTTGACAAATTATAACCTATTAATTTCTATAACTAAAAATTGGCTTATATACTTTCTTAAGCTTTTCATATCGGCCTATTTTCTACCATTTCCCAGTAAAATATCCTCTTCAGCTACCGGTATTGAACACTTTTTTAAAAGGAAAAAAATACTCTGGTATGTTACGAAAATAATCTATCAAATTTTATTATGACGACCAACTCTGAAGATCAGGGGCAAGTAGCCATTTTTTGGTTGAAAAAAAAAAATTTGGTGGATTATGAAAAATAATCTGCTGGATTTCTCTCCAGCGACTGCGTCGGAGATCGGTGGCGGGCGACTAAATATTTCCTTCCAGCGGAATTCGGTGGATTACCTGTAATAATATTTTAGATTACCTTTTTGACCAACAAGGGTAATTTCGTAAACTTCATATGTTGACCTTTTACTTGTTTTGATCCCAAGGGTAGAATCATTGAGCCAATATTCAAAGGGTTATTTGTCTTATTTTTTCTTAAAAATATTTCAAAGAGCAATCCTATTTTATAATTCTGGTGCCCGGTGTTTATGAAGGTGACAAGGGCCACACCTAGAAACGATGAATTAAGTTCCTGGATAAAGGAGAACTTATATCCCAACTTTTATTTATGGAATTTAATTCCTTCTCCTAAAGAACTAACTTATTTACCAATTGTATCCTTATTTTAATTTAACTATTTACTACTCAACATAAGGTACTTTTGTAGCCGCACTTATTTTATTTCCACTCTTTACTAATTTTTTAGCAAAGAAAATAACATAATAGAAATTTAATTCCTGTGGTATCTTAACTCGCCAATAGATTTGTAACGCTTTAATAAAATTTTGGAATTTTATTTCGTGAAACTTAATTCCTTTTTTCTTGTAATTTATTTCTTATTCTTTTAAATCATGATTAGTAAATGCACCTTCGTTTAAGAATCATTTACTCAAAATTAAAAAAATAGAGACCAAATCGTTATTTACTAACAATATCACTACTTTCTTTTAATTATTATAATTTAGAATGAAAGATTTAACATATGACAAGTTTCATATTTGGTATCAATTTAGGATCGATAATTTCGGACACGACACGATGAAAAGATACGAAAATAACACGAGATAAATGGATTTAGACCGCACATTTATTAATTGGGTTGTTAACGGGCTGACACGAATAATACGAAAATAAATGGACTGAATTTGTGTCAGCCCATTTAATACGCTTAATCCTTTTAGTTATATGGGCCAACACAACACGACATGACCCGCCCGTTTATAACACATATATAAAAATAAAAAATTTATAAAAAATTAAAAAAGACATTCAACCTTATGACATTTATAAAAAGACATCCATTAATAGGTTAAAGCAACTGGAAACTAGTTTTGAAGCGTAGTTGGGCATTCAATCTCAAAGAAGACATTTTCCTATATTTATTTTATGTTTTATGCACTTAAACATTCAAATGTTTGGTTATGTTTTCAAACTTATTTAGATGTACTTGGTTATATTTCAAACTTCGTTGGATGTTTGGTAAGTGGTCATGTTTTGAAACACACACACACACACACACACACATATATCTAGTAGTATCATATATATATGTGTGTTTGATATTTAGATATTTTTATGTGTGTTGGCTATTATGAAGAATTGGAGGATTTATGTTTTTCTTATTATATGCTTGCCAGATTTTAACTATAAGTGATATTAAGTAGTCAATTAATATTAGTTCTGAATACAATATAAAATTATACTATTTTTACTAGTTGGGTCATAAACGGGTTTTTTTTATGTCGACCCGTCACGGTTCATTTAGTAATGGTGTTCGCGTATCATGTCGTGTTAACTGTATTATTAGTGTTTCGTGTTCATGTTTGGATTTATGTTTATTAATCGCGTTGTGTTCATATTTACTATAATCATGTCGGCCCGAACACGATACACAAATAAGAATTGTCAGCCCTACAAAAAAGTGTTGCTCTCTCCCGCAAGACTTTGCCAGCCCTTCATCTTGTTCTAAGTTCTAACACCTTTGTGCAGTCTGCCACAACTTTCTTATAATTATTTCACAACAAAAATACTTGTGGCGATGACTATAAATGAACAAACACCCATTTGACTCAATTTTATTAACGAAATATAATTTTTTTTTTAGTCTCAGAAAAAAAAGTAAAAAATTTTATTTTGGTATCAAAATTAATAAATAACTAAGATCTTTTTTTAACGAAATATAATTTTTTTTATATAATCAATTAAACAACGAAGATAAAAAAAATGTAAATACCCATATATATAAGTTTTAAAAAATAAAGTAAAAGATGTTGCTCTAATTATATAATATAAATAATCCAAAGGCTTTAATGTTAATAAATAGGATACAATTAAATTATCAAAACTTTATCTCTTTCTAAGTGGTTTCTTATTTTCTATGGAACCTTTAAATAGTTATATTTTTAAAACAAGAAACAAAGAGGATATCAGAGAATGATCATCTCACAAAATGGGTCTTTTACTTATTTTGTTGTTTTATTTTTTTTAGTTTTCAATTTTTTTATTTTCTTTTGCTTAAGAGTCTCCTATAATGATTGAAATATTATTTCATGTCAAACAATGACCATTTAAAATTATTATTATCCAAAGGCATCACAAATATCCTTCAAGCCCAACAATCACAAGTTCCGTCTTGGTTCAAGAAAAAAGTAAGAATATTATATATAATAGTTTGTTATTGTTCTATTACAAGTATTTTCCGCACTAACATTTGTAATAAATGACAGATTGAAACAACACGTAGATCATCACCAAGTGTGAGTCTATGTGTGCTCTGCCATGTATGCCGGATTATCGAATTGATCAATATGGCAGATGTATAGTAAACGAAGTTCGATATATCATACAGAAAGTCGAGATGCTGGATGATCAACTCAAAATTACGGTGTTTGGGTAGAAGGTGAACATAATGGCAACACATGTCATTTTTATGGTATTATAACTCATATTTGGAAGCTCACCTATTTATTAAACCATGAAATGGTACTATTTAAATGCACATGGTATAAGACGGATGGAAGGAATAATATATATCAAGAATTTCATATCACCAGCGTAAATGTAAGCTTGAAGTGGTATCAAGATCAACCGTTTATCCTTGCAAATCAAGTAAACCAAGTATTTTATTTGCATGATGACAAGCTCGGCTCAGATTGGAAAGTTGTGAAAAAGGTACATCATCGTCACCTTTAGGATATTCCAAAAGTTACGCCTGAAAATGCACACGAAAGCAAGGAGGATGCCGATTTTTCTAGTGAAGCTTACCAAGAGGAAAGATCAAATGAGATTAATGTAACATTTGATGAGTCAAATATTGAGGCTCCTTTAAATTGTGAAGATGTTAGGATGACGGAGATTGACTCTTTAGTTGTCGAACTCCCAATAGATCTTGATAATGATCAGATTCAACATGAATTGGATACAAATGAGGATAGTTACCAAGAATTAGATTCCGCTAATAGTGTAGAATCAAATGATATCGTTAAAGATATATCTGATGATGATGATGATGAGAGTGATTAACTTATAAAACCCGGTAATTCTTGCAACTTTTATATCCTTTTCCTATATATTTTAATTAAAGGCTTTATTATAATACCATAGATTTATGGCATTGTCTCCAATCCGGTATTAAATTAAAACGTCACATATGTATATTTTTTTTTAAAACATGTATAATGTGGAGAGACCATAAATTTATTGTTCCGAATAAAAATTATAAAGTTAAAACGATTTATAACAGAACACTTGAGACATGGTACGTATTTGAACCAAATTTGATGAAAAGTACGCATGAGCTAGGAAAAATCAAGAACTAAAAAGAAAAAAAAAAGAAAAAAGACCCATTATGCTCTAAGACTAATTTATATATATATATATATATATTTTTTTTTTACTTATAACACACAGACCTCATCCCCTCTGTCTCTCCCTCTTTTCCCCCTCTTTCTCTCTCGAGAATTTTAATATGATGCACTCACTACCCTTGCAAGCCATGCGTACTCTCACCTTTCGACATCTCTGATTCTTCCCCATCTCCTTTCCCGTTTTTCCCAAATCCAAATTCCTCAAGTTTCCCACAAAATCCCCTTCTCTGATCATCTGAAATTGCTCCACGAAGACGCTTTCGGAGTTCCGGAAGAATCGCGACGTCTCGGAGCCCAATGAGAAGCTCTGCGCCATACGTGAGCTCTTTTCCAAGCCCGGCGTCGGCATCGATGCCTATATTATTCCCTCTCAGGACGCTCACCAGCTTCAATTTAGTTCCTTTTTTCCCATTTTTTTTTCTTTTTCCTGATTGAATTTGGACTTTTGGTGTTCCTGTGAATTCTTTTAAATTAGAATCTAATATGTTTTTTTTTTCCTCTATTGTTGGAGGAAAAATAAATACCATAAAAAATAAAAAATGATTTAACTGTCGTTGGACTAAATAAAAATGAAAGTTAAGTTTAAAAAGAAAAACAAAAAATGAAAAAGAAATTGGCGCCGTAAAATGAAATATAGTCTAAAAAGAAAAATAAAGAACCCGCGCAGTTTCCACAATTCACGTTCACGTTTGAGTTAGTGCACTATAAAAGTATAATAATAATATAGTCTAAAAAGAAAAATGATTTAACTCTCAACTCTTGATAATATAAAAGTATTCATTAAAAGAAAATTGAATACTCCAAGAAACTCCAAAACAGAGAGTGAAACCAAGATCAAAACAAGGAGGAACACCAGCGTTTCAAGATCAAAACAGAGAGTGCAGTTGTATGTTTTATTTTTTAATAATATTTTGACGTTTGCTATATATATTTAAGTATTTAATTTGCAAACCTATTTGTTTAAAATTGCAGAACCAAATGGTAGAGCTAAGGCAGCAAAGGGTGGACAATAATGAAGTTGTAATGAGACCGATAACTCGTAAGCGGTCATCTTAACATTCTACTCAACTTGAGGCACAATTTTGACAACGTGTTGGAAACATGGCTGATCAAATGCGAATGGGTTTTCAAAGAGAGCGAGAGGAGATCAATATAACAATTCGACAACAATTAGGAAATGAACATCTCGAGGAAGTGCGAAGAGAGATGATAGCTCTCATGAATGGGCCAGATGAACATCCTTTCTCAAGTTTTCAATCGTCACAACAACCGCCGCCGCCGCCGTCCCTCATTAGCTGTTTGATATTTCTTTATAAGTTTGTTTATCTTTAGAGATATGTTCAACTATTTAGCTTGATGTTTATGTGTTTAGGTTTATGTTTTTAAATCTATATACTCTAATTGGTTTGATGTTTACTTCTAAAAACTTGAACTATCTATCATATAGCAGTTTTTAGATGTGTGATTTAACAATTATTTAGATATGTTATTCTCTTATCTAATTACATATTATGCTAATTCTTTAAATAAAAATTAGCAATAAAATACCCTTTTAACAACTAAAAAATTAGTAACTCAAAACAAAAATCATGAGTTTCTACCAACCATAATTTCTTAAAATAGCGACTAAAAGTTAGTTAATAAATTAATTAGTGACTAATTGTTAGTCGCTACAAAATCAAAAATAAAAAATTTCATTGACTAACTAATAGTCGCTAAATTATAAATTTTAGCGACTAAAAGGTTAGTCATTATATGTCTAATAATTGATTTAACAACAACTAATAATTAGTTGCCAATTAGCTTTCACATAGTCAAAAAAAATAATTTGGTCTCTTTGCAACACAAATTTTTGGTGCCCGTGAAATTTTCTTGCGACCAACTAAAAAACTTTTGCAACTAAAATTTTAGTCGTTGAATGCATGAATATTTAGTGACTACAAAATTTTAGTCGTAAAAAATTTTTTATGACCGACTTTTAGCGACCAAATAGCGACTATATTTTTTTCTAGTTAGCAAGGATAAGGAAGCAAAAGTAGAGTCCTTTAATAATATGTCTGTCATTACGTGCGACTATCTCTACTATAGAAAGAAAAAAAGGAAAGAACTTAATTTTCAGCACATTTTTACGAAAAAATTAGGAACAAGAGTTACGGAAAGTTTTATGCGGCTAAATTTGGACTTTCTATGACTAAAAAATTAGTTGTTAAAAGTCAAATTTCTTGCAGTGGAAGTAAGGAATGGAACAAAGAAGTAATGCATGGAATAAAGAAATATAATGTGAGGGAGTGAACGTGGAAAGCAAAATGTTCGTCTATTATAGTGCGAAGGAAAGAATGTGGAAGAAAAAGGAAGCAACAAAATAATTGAAGGAATAATAGAAAATTTGTAGTGGAATTAATAATAATATAGAGGTGTCTTGAATAGTGGTGCGGTAGTGCATGAAAAGTAAGGAAATGAGTGAAAGTTGTAATGGAATAATACATACGATTAACTATAAAAATTCTCCATAAACTATACTCCTTATAATACTTTACTCTCAGATGTTCAAAACGTAACATTCGTTCATCTTAAACTGAACTATTTATAACACTTTACCACTCCTTGATTTTTAAAACGTAACATTCACTCCTATTGAATTATACTCTTTGTAACACTTTATCAGGGAGAATGAATGTTATATTTTATAAATCAGAGAGTAAAGTGTTATTAAAAGTATAATTCAGAAAAAAATGAATGTTATGTTTTAAAAATTAGTGACAATAATTTTGTGTTTAGAGTGATGAGAGATAATATAAAGTTTGTAGTAGAATGAACATAATATAAGAGGGGTATTTAGTAAATATCAAACTTGGCATGACGTTTCAAATAACCTCGAATTTGTACTGAACACAGAGTAAGTAGTACATTGACACACGGAATAGTACATAAATTGTCCGTTCATTTCACCGATTTGAGTTTTACTACAGTAAAAAGCTCTCAGAAACAGTCACATCTAACTTTTTTACTACAGTAAAAAGCTTTTACATAAAGTCATATCTCAACTCGAATTAAAAACTCGTATCAGCGAATTAAACGGACCCTAAATTCTAAAATTTCGCAATGTGACACGTGCCTCCACTGAAATTAATTTTTAATTAGTCTTTAAAAGATGTCTCGTAGATAACTAAACAAAAAAAAAAGGATTCTTTATTCCTTAAAGTATTCAAAGTTAGCCAAAGTCTCCATCATAAGATCAGAGAAGTAATTCCGTACCATTTCTGTTGCGTCGTAATACCGCTTTCATTATTTCTTATATTATATTCAGATTGTTATATAAAGGACAAAGCAGGCACCCTTGTTGAGGCATACAATTATCTCTTTCACGTCAAAGCGCACAAGTAATCTTCCAAATATGACGTACGTTCTCTTATCATATCATTACTTTTTAATTTTTTTGTCTGATATATTTTTTATAGTTTATGTGCGTTTCTTGTTATTCAATATGTAGCTTCTTCTCCTTTTCTTTTTTTTTTTAAGATTAATTATAAAAATTCTCTCTAAATTATATTTTTTATTATATTTTATCTCTTAATTTTTAAAACGTAATATTTATTTTTTTGAATTATACTAATTGTATCATTTTATTCTCTGATATTTAAAACATAACATTTTTTTTCTTAAATTATACTCTTTATAATACTTTACCTCTCGATCTATAAAATATAGTATTCATTCTTCCTAGTTAAGTGTTATAAGGGTATAATTTATGGAGAATAAATGTTACATTTTAAAGATCGGAGGAAAAGTGTTATAAAAAATATAGTTTAAGAAGAACGAATTTTACGTTTTAAACATCAGAAGGCAAAATGTTTTAAAGTGTATAATTCAAGAAAATTTTTGTAATTAATCCTTTCCTTTAATGTCCACTTTATCGGTGTTTTTTTTTTTTTTTCCTAATCTCATTTCGTTACAAGTTTGAGTATGTGTGTATTTGCTTATATAAAACATATTCGCAACGGAATGCGTCGTGCAAATTTTGTCTAAAAAGTACGTTCCTCGCCTTTCTAGTGTTCTTTTTTTTTTTTTAAATTATTGTTTTTTAACAGTAAATGTTTTGGCTTTGTGCTGCTGCATGTACTTTTGAAAATTCTTGCACTCTCTATTTAACTAACCAATATATATTTTTGTGTCATATTATATATATATATATATTTTAATCTCCGAGAACATAAGTCCACATAATTTTTTGTTTCAATCTTCTAGGCTTGACAGAAATATAATATATTTGCCCAATGGGTGTTAATGCAACTTTTTTGGGGAAAGAATCAAAGTTTATTTTTGCCAAGATGTCATTTTCTTTAAAGAATTAATACCATATACTAAATTTTGGTATTTAAGTTATTGATATAGTTAAAAGACTTATGGCATGATATGAAAAAAAAAAAAAAAAAAAAAAAAAAAAAGAACCTGTGCACGTTCTTTCAGTTTTGCCTTTTTCTTTTATTGTGATGTGATTTTGATTAGGGAGAAGAACAGAGTTGCAGATAAGCTTGTTTCTCACGCCGTTTCTCTTGATTCAAATCTTTAGTTCTTCACGATTCCTAATTTTTGTGTGTTCTTTAATGATTATAACAAGCTTAGGTGCTCTTTTTTCCTTTGGGTTTTACTAGAAAAGTTTCTACTGAGGCCTATTATAATATATAGCTGATTTTCAAAGGAAGATTCTTGGCTTGGCCTTTTGGCCTCAGCTTACTGCTTGAGATATTTTTCTTTTTTAACTGTCATGCTGCATTTCTTCTCTTTTTGGAACTTGTGATGTGTTTTTTTTTTCTTTTTTTTTTTTTTTCATTAACAAGAATTTTGAAGTAGGTGTTTACCAGGGAATATGATTTTTAAGAGGTATCAGTCTAGTTGGGATATGTTTTAATTTTTCTTAATACTAATTTCTCCTTCTCACCATTTATTAAAAAAAAAAAAAAAGGATTTTGATCAGATTTAACGCATGTAGTACTAATAGATGCCCAAACTTATAAGAAAGATCCAACAATAACAAATTGGTAATGAAATGTGCAGGGTAATTATAAGTACAAACGTTGTTTATGAAGTACTTAACAAGTATAACTACGAGAATTGGAGTGGAGTGGTTAAAACCTACTTGATTGCTCACGATCTCTGGGATGTCATAGAACCTGCAGTTGAAGCTGCTCAAAAGCCTCAAATAAAAGATCATAATACTATAGAAGACGAAACATCAGAATTCGAAATATCAGCGGAACGCAAAATACTAAAATCAGAAGGTTATAATTTGAAGGAGGACAAGATCAAGAATGCTAGAGCTCTTCATGCAATTCAGATTTCATGTGGGCCAGATGCCCTTTCTGCTATTAAGGGGATCTTCTCAGCGAAAGATGCTTGGCGTATTTTAGATGAAACGTTTAAGCCAGATTTCTTCATAAAATTCACAGATAGCAGTGATAGCAGTGAAGGTACGTATTAATAATTTATAGCATTCTCTCTATATATCCCATGAACGCAAATTCTATGCAGCAAATTTTACTTGTAATTTTAAAAACAAAAACTTGAATTTGTGACAAAAAATTTAATTTGGCAAATCGGCCATTAAACTTCAGAGGATTGCCACCACAAAATGTATATTAAGGTAGCTAGCTAGCAAGATTAACCGAATAACGAGATCTGTTTTTAAGGCAAATCAGATTTGTCGAATATATCTTTAGATTGCTTTTACAGCTCCATGTTTTACATTTTTCATTCCTTGGAATTGTTTTGTTTTTTTTTTTTTTTTAGAATTCTTGTAATTGTGTCCAATCTTATGTATAGTTTTAATCTTCCTGTATATTATATATGTATATATAGAATTCTTGGAAACAATGAAGCACAAAGTCATACCTGCTTTGGCATGGCCATTTCGACCACCAATACTGGTCAAAATTACATGCCATGCTTTTGTCCCATTACTGTCAACGATAGTAGCTTCCATTTCCTACCGCATAGGGTAAAGTTTAAAGGAAGTTGGGACAAAACATCTGTAACTGGTCTTGCACAATGTCACTGGTAAGCTCAATTATTGTTCAACAAATGCTATAGATGCTTACACACATACACATACCTATGTAAACTATGTATGCTTACCAATGAATTTGCAATAAATCAATGTAATCGGTCGTGTGTGACGCTTAAGGCTCTTCTCCAGATACTTTTGTTGCCACAATAACCTATCCACGAAATAATACATCATTAATCTCAAATGTTCATTAGCCTTTTAAGTTCTAATTTTATCAATAAGGTTCCAAAGAAGAATCAAAATTTCCACCTAAATTTTGGTAGCAAACTTTTTGGTAGCCAAAGTTCTAATTTTAGAGATAATCACCACGCTGTAGGGTACTCATGAAATATAAACCACGCCAATTGACATTCATTGCATCTGGACTTATGTCTGTTGGACTTAATTTGCATATCATCGGTATACTAGAAGAGAGTTTCGATGGGCTTGACGACAAGGACAAGGACGGGGGCAAGGAGTTCAAGCGAGCTTTAGAAGAACAAGACTGGGATAAAGTAAAGAAGATGTACACCAAAAATCCTGGCCTGTTGAAAGGAAGATTTTCGTCTAAAAAATTTTCAGCCCTTCACTATGCTGCACAGCACAGTGGAAGTGCAGGCATTGTGAAGGACATGGTGGAAAAAATGAGTAAGGAAGACATGGAAATCAAAGATGCATGTGGTGGCGGCACAGCACTTATGATGGCCATAATGGCAGGATCTGTGGAAATGGTAAAATGCATGATGGAAAAAAATCCTGAATTAATTACCGTTGAAGATAACAGTTTATTCCTTCCGGTCGAAGTATCCCTTTCTTGTGATGATATCGACATGATTTGCCACCTGTATTATGCTACTAAAGCATATCTATCATCTCGTGATCACACCGACCGTAGAAAACACGGGGCCACGTTTATTTCAAAATGCATAAAAAAGAAAAATCTCGGTAAGATAAGTAGTACTAGCAGCTTTAATTTCTGTTCGATATTTGTATTTATATTATAGTCTTTTACTTAACTCGTGTAGATTGTTAAACATTGAATTTATTAATTAAACGCCACAGGGACATTAGGTTTTGCTTTGGATTTACTGAAAGAAGATGAAAGTTTAGCTCTTACTAAAGACAACACTTGGGAATCTCCCTTGTACGTGCTCGCATGTTCACCTTCTCTATTTGGTGATGGAGATGACCTTGCAATTTTCAAGCGATGGATATATAAATGTAAGTCTCTTTGTAGATGGCTCTTTTTTTCTTTCCTTTTTTCTTGTGTTCTCTCTTTTCAATACACACTACTACTTATATATAATATTACATGCACTTATAACAGACAAACAAACACACATATATCTGCTATAATAATCTCTATACCTTCTGATTTGTTTTTTAATGAAACATTGTCATTAAACATAGATGACTTGTTACGCCAATCTTTTCTTACTTCATCGTTAAGCAAAACAAGCTCTTCATTTAATTCTTTTCCCTCAAATAACCTAGAACGCTCTTTAGGTTCAATTTAAAGGAAGCATTAAGATGAGAGAGATAGGTTGACCTAAATAACAATCATAAAAGTTTGGATCATTCAACCTAGGTTATGTTCTTGACCATAATCAATGATCACAATTGCTACTAATGATTAAAAAATCAAGACAATTACGGATCAAGACTCCTGATCTAGTAATAGAAAATTCTCAAGTCTTAAATGGTTTTGCACTTAAATAAAACAATAAAATAATCATTAAGATGTATTATATATGGAATAACATAAACAATTTCAATAGAAAAATAAAATCAAAACATTTAATCACAATTCCAGGGTTTTAAAATCACCCTCAATCAAAATAAAATTAAGCTGACATAATAGAAAAGAAAATAAAACTAACGAAAGTAAATTCTAAAGAAAAGAGAGAAGGGAAGAAACAATTAGAAAAATCTTCAAGAAACTCCTTTTTTCTTCTTCTTCTTCATCTCTTGACGGTTGGAAATTATGTGGAAGTGTCTTCTAATCAGCCCTGAAATCCTTTTTTTTTTTTAATGAAACCTTGTCATTAAACATAGATGACTATTATTAGGCAATACAAGCTATGTCAAATACATACACTGTAATTTCTTTGGTACTTAAAACAACCTAAATCTATAAAAGGAATTCTCGTTTTTTTTTTTTTTTTTTTTTTTTTTTTTTTTTTACAAAAGTAAGGGAGAATGCCACCACTTTCAAGTGGGGCTCAAAGTGACTTGAATCCTCAAACTATAAAGAGGAGCTTACAACCAATTCGGTTGCCCTCACTCGTCAGAATTTAGATAATATATTTTTGAGTTTATAATATATAAGTATGCATATAATGCATTATTCTAAAAGAGCTAAAGTTAGTACATATTTGAATCATTGAAAATCTTCTATCAGACACTAATTTGCATGACAAGCACTCATGTTTTAAAAGTTATATGTATATAATGTTTTAACTCACGTTAATCTTCATTTATTATAGTAGTTTCTTTTGGGAAATATATACGATTTTGGAAGAACGGAAGGGAAGATCATAAATGTGCTGCACGATTGATGATTCTATATGATATAACTAATAGTCTTTACTATTTAGACTAATTATCGTCACGGAAGTTGATGATCGTTTTGTTGATATATAGTTATAAGCACAAAACCAGCTGCTCCTGCTGCTGAAATTGGTGGCGAACAGGTAGAAGATCCAGAAAGTGGGAGCGACTCCACCAACATGACAAAGTCGGGTAGTTTTTTAATTACCTTTAATTAATTAATTAGCAAGCATGCATAATATATACTGACACGTACTATGCTGCATCATATACTTCATGACAACTTGTGATAAATATTGGAGCTAATAATTATCGCGTACTCATCTAGTAGCACTCTTCATATTTCTTATGTTGTATCAACGGAAAAAAAATATTAATCATTTTGATATGATTACATATATATATATATAAATGTGTATATATACACATTATAAATTATATACATATAGATAGGGAGCAACTATAATATCCCTCGTTTCAAAGCATACATTCAATGTTACTTTTAAGTGAATGCTTTTGTATTCTCACAGTAGTACCTTAATACCTTATAATTTTCTTTTTTTTTTTTTTTCGAGACTAACCTTGTAATTTACTTATACCAATCGAACTGCAGGGTTGGATTCATTCAGCTCACTAGTAACAAAACTTCTAGGTATATCAAACAGTTTTAACAAATATAATTCACCTTATATCCTATCATTGCATTAAAATGTCATTTTACGTACTTTTATAACAAACCTGTTCCTGATCGATCGTTTGTTACTCTAAAGGAATTGAACAGATACGAGAAGAGAAATTGGTTCATGAACGTTCCTTGGAGCTACTGTTTGAAATGTGCAAAGCGGTTAACATTAAATTAGCCGCTGCAGTGGATAGGAAAGACTTGAAAGATGGTTTAGTGTTGGAGGCGCTATTCGCTGCTGTGGAACGAGGAAACACTAAATTTGTCTCTAAACTGATTTCCAAGGTTCCAGCCCTTTGGATGAGCACTGATGAGTATTCAAGGGACATTTACATGCACGCCATTGAATGGCGTCAAGCAAAACTGTTTACCCACATGCTTCGACATATAAGCGGTAATCTTATATCAGCAACCAGTTGTATGAAAGATAAGTTTGGTAATAACTTGCTACATGTAGCTGCAACGTTATGTCCGTCCACCAAACTCGATCGTGTTCCTGGAGCAGCTTTGCAGATGCAAAGAGAAATACAATGGTTTAAGGTAAACACTTTAGTCTTTATTTCTCAATACAACGCACTTTCCAAAGTTAATTAATTAAGCAATATGTGACTACGAATTAGGAGGCATGAAAACTGGAAGTCAATCTTATTTCTTAAAACTATATAATCATGGTGAAGAAATCAAAAAAGGAAAGATTAGGAAATTAAACATTTATTATGTTTTCGCCATATGAAAGCTGAGAATAATCACTTGTACCAGATTAGACGGTTATAAAAATTAGCAATTAGAAATAGACTTTGATATACTAAGTATTATTCTTGTGTCTACTATATAATAGTTGTACTAAATAAAAGAAATAAATTTACATACCCACCCAAATATAATGCTATTAATCAAACCAGTATTTGAGCAACAAAATTCTTGGTTCATGAAATATATATTTTGCCTTATTGCACACACATATATATATATATATATATATATTGATTACAATCAAACAATCTCAGGAGGTGCAGAAAATTGTATATCCTGCTGCTTTAGAAGAAGAAAATTCCTTGGATAGTTTGACACCACGTGAAGTATTTACTAAGAACCACAAAGATTTGATGAAGAAAGGAGAAAGATGGACGAAGGAGACGACAACTTTTTCCAGCGTAGTATCTGCTCTCATTGTTACCATGACTTTTGCTGCCGTATTCACAGTTCCTGATCTGGAAGAAAACACAAACAGGAAGTTACGCACGGTTTTCATAATTTCCGATGGAATATCACTCTTTTCTTCCGCATCTTCACTGTTTGTGTTCTTAGGGTTATTCTTGAGCACGCGGTATGAAGAACATGACTTCCTCATAAACTTGCCGTTGAAATTGATGGTTGGAATTTCCTCACTTTTCATCTCCATTATAACCATGCTTATAGCCTTTTGTGCGATCCTTCTCCTTCTGCTCCCTGAATCATGGGTTCCAATCATTTTGCTCGCAGCCCTTACAGTCACATTATTTGCGGCCATGCCATTCAGTCTCTTGATTATAATATTTAAGTCTACTTTCTGTAAAAGACTTTCTTTAACTCTTAAGAGTACGTAGAAGACCACCAATGCAAAAAAGGACGACTAGGTTGGTCTTCATTAGATATTGATGTGTGTGTGTTTTGTGCGCGTATTACTAACTAGGCTTGCTAAATGAATAAATGTCGTACTGGCTGTGTATCCTTTTCATATATTGTTTTTATACATTGTTTTGCAGATCATGCTAGTTCAGTGAAGGCATGTTTGTCATTTTGTAGCGTGTTGTATCGTGCTATATGTTATTGTTATACAACAAGTAATTGTTTGGTTTCGTAGTATGTTTTATTGTGTTATATGTTATTGTTATACAATAAGTAATTGTTTGGTTTTGTATTGTCTTATCTGTTGTTTCAATTATACAATATTAAGTTACCACATCATGTTACCATGTCTTGTTATATTAAATATTGTTATACGATAAGAAAAATAAAATCAAAACATTCAATCACAATTTCACGTCTAGGGTTTTGAAATCACCATCAATCAAAATAAAATTAAGCTAACATAATAGAAAACAAATAAAACAAAAGAAAATAAAATCTAAATAAAAGAGAGAAGGGAAGAAAGAATTAGAAAAATCTTCAAGAAACAACTTTTTTTCCTTCTTCTTTTTCATCTCTTGACGGCTGGAAATTATGTGGAAGTGTCTTCTAATCAGCCCCTTAAGTCCTTTTTTTTTTTTAATAAAACCTTGTCATTAAACATAGATGACTATTATTAGGCAACACAAGCTATGTCAAATACATACAACTGTAATTTCTTTAGTAATTAAGACAACCTAAATCTATAAAAGGAATTCTCGGATTTTTTTTGGATATAAGGGAGGGAGGAATGCCACCACTTTTAAGTGGAGCTAAAAGTTACTCAAACCCCCAAATTATAGTTGGGGAGGAACTTAATTACAACCAACTAGATTGCCCTCACTCTTCATAATTCTAAGAATTGAGATCATATATTTTTGAGTTTATAATATAAGTATGCATATAATGCATTATTCTTAAAGAGCTAAAGTTGGTACATATTTGAATCATTTGAAAATCGTCTATATATCAGACACTAATTTGCATGACAAGCACTCATGTTTTAAAAGTTATATGTATATAATGTTTTAACTCACGTTAATCTTCATTTATTATAGTAGTTTCTTTTGGGAAATATATACGATTTTGGAAGAACGGGAGGGAAGATCATAAATGTGCTGCACGATTGATGATTCTATATGATATAACTAATAGTCTTTACTATTTGGACAAATTATCGTCACGGAAGTTGATGATCGTTTTGTTGATATATAGTTATAAGCACAAAACCAGCTGCTCCTGCTGCTGAAAGCGGTGTCGAACAGGTAGAAGATCCAAAAAGTGGGAGCGACTCCACCAACATGAAAAAGTCGGGTAGTTTTTTAATTACCTTTAATTAATTAATTAGCAAGCATGCATAATATATACTGACACGTATATATTAATAATGTGCGCTCAGATCATGCAACCTAGGTTATATTCTTGACCATAATCAATGATCACAATTGCTGCTAATGATTAAAAAATTAAGACAATTACGGATTAGGACTCCTAATCTAGTAATAGAAAATTCTCTAGTCCTAAATGGTTGCGCACCTAAATAAAACAACAAAATGATCATGAATAATTATTATGGAAGAATATAAACAATTTCAATAGAAAAATAAAATCAAAACATTCAATCACAATTCCACGTCTAGGGTTTTGAAATCACCATCAATCAAAATAAAATTAAGCTAACATAATAGAAAACAAATAAAACAAAATAAAATAAAATCTAAATAAAAGAGAGAAGGGAAGAAAGAATTAATAAATTAGCAACATGAAATTTTTTTTAATTCCCTTTAATTAATTAATTAGCAAGTGGTCATGAAGTTATAATACGCATGCATAAATATACTGACACATATATATTAATAATGTGCGTGTATAAGTAAATGACGTGAGAGTACATCGACACTAAAACTAGCAGGTACTATGCTGCATCATATACTTTCATGACAACTTGTGATAAATATTAGAGCCAATAATTATCGCGACTCATATAGTAGCACTCTTCATATTTCTTATGTTGTATGAACGGAAAAAAAAATTATTAATCATTCTTGATATGATTACATATATATATATATGTTTATACATTATACATTATATACATATAGATAGGGAGCAACTATAACATCTCTCGTTTCAAAGCATACATGCAATGTTACTTTTAAGTGAATGCTTTTGTATTCTCACAGTAGTACCTTAATACCTTATAATTTACTCCTTTTTTTTTTTTTTTTAGCAGGGTTGGATTCATTCAGCTGGCGAGTAACAAAACTGCTTAACAGACTTCCAGGTATATCAAACAGTTTTAACAAATATGATTCACATTATATCCTATCATTGTATTAAAATGTCATTTTATGTACTTTTCCTGATCAATCGTTTGTTACTCTAAAGGAAGTGAACAGATACGAGAAAAGAAATTGGTTCATGAACGTTCCTTGGAGCTACTGCTTGAGATGTGCAAAGCGGTTAAGAATATAAAAGATAGGAAAGAATTGAAAGATGGTTTAGTGTTGAAGGCGCTATTCGCTGCTGTGGAACGAGGAAACATTAAATTTGTCTCAATACTGATTTACATGGTTCCAGCACTTTGGATGAGCACTGATGAGCGATCAAGGGACATTTTCATGCTCGCCAATGAATGGCGTCAAGCAAAACTGTTTACCCACATGCTTAGACATGTAAGCGGTAATCTTATATCAGCAACCAGTTGTATGAAAGATAAGTTTGGTAATAACTTGCTACATGTAGCTGCAACGTTATGTCCGTCCACCAAACTCGATCGTGTTCCTGGAGCAGCTTTGCAGATGCAAAGAGAAATACAATGGTTTAAGGTAAAGATTAGACGGTTATAAAAACGCAATGTTTTTGCCATATGAAAGCTGGGAATAATCACTTGTCAGATTAGACGGTTATAAAAATTAGTAATTAGAAATAGATTTTGATATAACAAGTATTATTCTTGTGTCTACTATATAATATTTGTACGAAATAAAAGAAATAAATTTACACACCCGCCCAAATATAATGCTATTAATCAAACCAATATTTGAGCAACAAAATTTCTTATTGCACACACACACACACACACACATATATATATATATATATATATAATGATTACAATCAAACAATCTCAGGAGGTGCAGAAAATTGTACATCCTGCTGCTTTAGAAGAAGAAAATTACTTGGATAGTTTGACACCACGTGAAGTATTCACTAAGAACCACAAAGATTTGATGAAGGAAGGAGAAAGATGGATGAAGGAGACGGCAACTTATTCCAGCGTGGTATCTGCTCTCATTGTTACCTTGACTTTTGCTGCCGTATTCACAGTTCATGATCTGGAAGAAAACACAAACAAGAAGTTACGCAGGGTTTTAATAATTTCCGATGGAATTTCACTTTTTTCTTCCACATCTTCAATGTTTGTGTTCTTAGGGATCTTGAGCACGCGCTATGAAGAAGATGACTTCCTCAAAAAATTGCCGTTGAGATTGATGGTTGGAATTTCCACACTTTTCATCTCGATTATAACCATGCTTATAGCCTTTTGTGCGATCTTTCTCCTTCTGCTCCCTGAATCATGGGTTCCAATTCCAATCATTTTGATCGCAGCCCTTACAGTCACATTATTTGCGGCCATGCCATTCAGTCTCTTGATTATAATATTTAAGTCTACTTTCTGTAAAAGACTTTCTTTAACTGATCTTAAGAGTTGGAAGAAGACCATCATTGCAAAAGATGACGACTAGGTTGGTATTCATTAGATATTGATGTGTGTGTGTGTTTTGTGCGCGTATTACTAACTAGGCTTGCTAAATGAATAAATGTCGCACTGGCTGTGTATCCTTTTCATATATTGTTTCTATACATTGTTCTATAAATCATGTTACTTCAGTGAAGACATGATTGTCATTTCGTAGTGTGTTGTATCGTGTTATATGTTATTGTTATATAATAAGTAATTGTTTGGTTTCGTAGTATGTTGTATTGTTTTATATGTTATTGTTATACAATAAGTAATTGTTTGGTTTCGTGGTGTCTTATCTGTTGTTTCAATTATACAATATTAAGTTATCACATCATGTTACCATGTCATGTTATATTAAATATTGTTATACGATAAGTAATTGTTTGGTTTTTTACGTGATATTTTTAAGAATAATTTTTTCTCACTTTACTTCTATGAACATAATTTTTTTTAATGTGTTTCGATTTAAATTGTTGTCAATAACTTAAATAAGTTTCTTTAAAAGTGTCATTCCTTAATTGTTTTCTATGTAATTCTTGTTATATCAAAAGTTATCCTCATATTCTTTTTCTACAATGCTCCCATAAAGCACTTTTCACCTTACCACGTCGTAGCCCTTCCTTCCCTCTTCCCCCGGCTCCCACTTTTTCTTTACATTTTTTAAATGTTTTGTAATTTTATTTTATTTTTTATTTGATGAATGTTTTTTTATAGGTTAACTTTTTTATGCGTGTTTTGCTCTTTTTTAATCTTATTTTTTTTATTTTTTATTTTTATATTTTGTCAAGGACTCTTCTATCCATCCAATTGAACATCTAACATAGATAAAAGTAGTAAGGTAGACTTGGCTCCTAAGAAGCCTCCATCTTCTTTTTTTTCTCCTTCACTTTTTTAACCTTTTGACTTTTTCTCTTTTCTTTATTTATTTATTTATTTATTTATTTTTTCTTCTTTCTTTTCGTTTATTTTCTTTTTTATTTTTCCCCTAATATTTTTTGACAGTTTATTTTTTTTACACTCTCCTTTCTTGAAATACTTTCTTTTTTCTTATTGTCTTTTAATTAAAATAATTCCTTTCAAATATTTCCCTACCCTTTTTTTGGTCAAAAACTCCTATACTTTTAATTCCTTTTTTTCCTTTTTTTTCCTTTTCCTCTTTTTCTCTTTTTCCTTTTTTATTAGCTTTGTTTTTATTTTTCTTCTTTTCTTTTACTTATTGACATTTTTTTTTGTTTTACCCTAACATTCTTTCACCGTTACTTTTTTTTACAGTATCTTTCTTTGAAATACTTTCATTTCCTCGTTTTCTTTTAATTAAAGTAATTCCCTTTAAATGTTTCCATGCTTAAACTCTTTTTTTTTTTGGGTTAAAAACTCCTACATAAATTTAATTATTTTTCGATGTAATTTTTTAAAATATATTTTTTTCTCTTGCTCCAATTAATAGATTTAACATATTTAAATTAGGAAAAATTTTATTTTGATACCCTATGTTATATCAAAATATGGGTTTAGTATCCTGTATTTTTTATGGTTTCAAATGGGTACATTGATGTTTTAGAATCTTCTTTTAATACCCTAAGGCCCTTTTTTTGGACGTAAAAGTCATTTATACCCTTGTATTTGTTATGTCCATTTTTTATAAATTTATTAAAAATATTTTAAAAAACCATAAAAATAGGAAAAAAAAAAAAAAAAAAAAAAAAACGACACGAAGAACTAAGAATACCAGATATACCAAAATCAAAACCAAACAAAAATGTATCTATATGAGTCACCAATTTCACATAACAAAAGTTACAAAACTAAAGAGATCTACTAAGAAGGCATCACAACCACCGTCGCTTTATCTTCTCCTGCTCCTTATATTGGGCAATGCTTGTACCATTGCATTAGATCTTCAGTTTGTGTTATTTTCAGCGTTTTCTGAACGTCTCCTGGGTTTTTGATAGTGTTAGTGCATGTTTACTTGAACGTATTAAAGCATCTTATTGTATTGTGTGATAATACATTAATACAATGTTTTATGTGACCATTGTATTATATAAATGAATACGGATGATAAATTAATATAGTCTATGTCGTTTAAATTAAATATGGTTCATTTTTAGCGTATTGTATTATTTTATAGCCGATTCATGATTCACACTAGGATTGAGCACAATTGAGGGTTAGGGTCGGACTGATAGAGTCATGTCAGAGCCTGTAATTGTTTAAAAATTACTAAGGGACAATGCAAATTTATATATTTTTAAAATTACATTTTGACCCCAAAATTTTTGTAAAATTACATTTTGACCTCAAAAACTTTAAAATTTTACTAAAATAATCATGACACCAAACACTATATTGTATTATCATCACAATACAATACACCTTATACAATACCGTATGAATTACCAAACATCACATTAATGTTTCTGAGATTTTTTTTTTTTTTTTTTTTTTTTCTGTTCATCAACAGAAAAGCCTTTTTTCTGTCTAGAAAATAATGGAGAGTCAATATGTCTCTTCGTTGAAAAGAACATGGAGGTATGGCGAAATGGCCGAGATATTGTTTCAGTCGTCACTTTCTCAGATTGACGATTCAATTGTTGTTCATCTATATTTCTTTTTCTTCTTTTTTTTAGCCAAAAAAAAAGGCATCAAACCAAGCAGATAAAAGAAACTAAAAGTTAACTGGGGGTGTTCAAATTTTTCTTTTTCCAAACAAATCTAGCAAACAAATGAAAGCAGACAGATGAATAAGGTTCGAAGTTATTTCCCCCTCATATCAAACTAAGGAAATCATTAAGATGATGTTTGGTTTATGGGTTTAAAATCATAGTTTATGATTTTAATTTTTAAAATTTAAATATTTTATAAGAAAAAAACACTATAACAGAATTAAGAATCACGATCTTAAATCAGACATAACCTTGAAACCAACGTAACCTCAGGTTTCGCTTATGTTAAATTTTTGGTTGTTTTTTAAGTAATAAAAACTCAAAAATCGTCAACACCAATATCTTTCGCACGGATTCGATCATGGAAAAGCAGCGGTCCATGGCGAAAGCATCATGGATGGACGAAGGTGTCGAGGGTTGTGTATTGCCGGGTTTCGTAATAATCGCGCAGATAAGGTTGCCAAGGAGGACGTAGTAGTCATGGCTGGGGCTTGCCGACCAAGAGAGAGAAATTATCGAGAGAGAGAGAGACTCTGAGTTTTTATTTTTTTTCTTATTTTATGTTTTTTAAAATTCTTTTAATGAATTTATAAAAAAAATCTGGACAAATCAAATGCAAGGATATAAATGACTTTTTGCATCTTAAAAAAGAGTATTAAGATATTAAAAAAAAATTCAAAATGTTGAAATACCCGCATAAAATTATAAAAACATAAAGTACTAAATTCGTATTTTAACATAATACAAAATACTAAAATGAAAATTTCCCTTTAAATTATACTCCATGACGTGCTAATACAACAAATCTAACGCGCCCAAAAGTTATGCTACAACAAACTTTGACTGGTCAAATTCTACCATTCTTAATAACATTCAAGTTAATTTTGTCTAGTGGAACAAAAATAAAAGGAAAGGAAAAAAAAAACTTAGAAAAGATCATAAGATCATATCCCGCTGGTACACCACAAACAAAACTGAGAAAAGAGTTTAGAAATTAGAATATACTCGCAAAATATAACAAATTAAAAAAGACATTCAACCCTATGAGATCCATTAATAGGTTAAAGCAACTAGAAAAAAAAAAAAGAAGGAAAATCGTTAAAGCAACTGGAAACTAATTTTGGAGCGTAGTTGTGCATTAATTCAACCTCAAAGAAGACATTTTTTTATATTTATTTTATGTTTTATGTACTTAAACATTCAAATGTTTAGTTATGTTTCCAAACTTATTTAGATGTACTTGGTTATATTTCAAACTTCGTTAGATGTTTGGTAATTGGTCGTGTTTTGAAACACACACACACACACATATATATATATGGACATTTTTTTATATTTATTTTATGTTTTATGTACTTAAACATTCAAATGTTTAGTTATGTTTCCAAACTTATTTAGATGTACTTGGTTATATTTCAAACTTCGTTAGATGTTTGGTAATTGGTCGTGTTTTGAAACACACACACACACACATATATATATATGATAATCTAGTAGTATATATATATATATATAA